>NC_064852.1:141356763-141665716 GCF_024139225.1 Suncus etruscus | reverse complement strand
GATCCCCAGCATCCCATATGCTCCCCTGAGTCAGCCAAGAATGATTTCTGAGCATAGAACTAGAAGTAACTCCTGAGTACCTCCAGGTTGGCCCAAAATTAAAAAAATTAATAACAATAAGAAAAACAACAAATCCTGCAATGCAATAGAGCAAATAGCTAATCAATAATAGATAATGGTACTTCATTAAATAAAGAGAAATAACAATAAATTAGTTTTAAGTGGGAGATGACAGCAGATTTAAGGAAGTCCCCAGAAAGCCCTCTCTTCTCTTTGTCATTTCTCACTCTCTCTGCAGATTGGTCACATAAAGGGCAGATCCATAGATCAGACAGGGTTTTTATATTCAGACAGCTGGTGGGATTGATATGAGAATCTTTGGAGCTCAGGAAAGATGCAGAGACACTATGGCAGACTAGGAAAATATTTGTATACTGGATCTAAAGGGGCTGTGGGACAATACCTGGTCATAGTCCACTGGAAGCATATAAATCTATGTGAGAAAAATGTATGAGAAAGTTTTTCATGATACAAGGTAGTGCAGATTAAGACTTGTAGTAGTGCTGGATAAGTGACTTCTACACAGATAAAATAGAGGCCTGAAAATTGGGCGATGCATTTAGACATCTATTTAATCTGTACAATAAACTCTAACTTCCTAACCACCAAAGTTTTGATAATCAATATGTTAATGTCTTACAAATAGCTTATTAAGCCATTTATTAGACTTATTCGGAACTATAACTATATAAATAAAAAACGAGACACCAACACATGGTATAAAATGTATGCTTTGTCATTTGATTTTTATAAAGTAGCACACATAATATATACTAAAGTCATGAATTAATTCTCTTGCTTATTATTTTAGGTTTAAACTGAATATTAGTCTTTGGAATGTTTGGAGGAGATCTATTGTGACTTTCTCAAATTTCCAGTTTTTCCACTGGCACTAATATATAAAATAAGAGTTGACATAGAAAATAAGAGTTGTCCTATGGAGTTAATTGATCATTTATCATATAAATGTGACTTCATGTGATAACGGATAGGGAGCTGGTATTGTGACTTACTTGATCTGCGCTCTTATTATCTGACTATACAATATCTCATATTTCCTAAATGTGGTCATTTACTTCCTGGATTAACAAGGCTATTTTAAATATTTTTCTAACCATTATTTACAGAAATATTCTTCATATACTTACCTGTATGTTCAATATTTAATAGTTTTACTTATGCAATTTTATTGATGAAGGTAATGTTAGATTGTACCATAAAAGGAATTACAGAAAAAAACAAGACATGTGAGTTTTCACATACAAAAAAAATCAGAAACATAGGATTGTGAAAAAATACTTTGCAAGCAGTATAAAATATGTCCTATTTTACACATATTTGCTTATCAAATGATGTATGATGATAGCAGAGTTTTGGTTGACTGGAGCATAGAGGAAGTTTTGAGATGAATAAGAAAAAGCTAAAGTATGTTAGGATTTATGTAGAAAGAAAATGGCTAGAAAACTTATAACAGCCTGGTACTGGTATGAGGAATGGTGCATTTATTTCCTCTAAAGTGAACCAGCAAACACTTTGTTGGGGTAGGTATCATTTATTTATTGAAAAAATATAGTGACTCCTCTCTCTGCAATTACACTACTATAGCATCAATTGAACTTCTAGATTGCTTAAAACTCTATACTATTAACAAGTAATTGAGGGGATCATATTGTCAGAATGAAAATAAGATTTGTTGCATCTTTTGGAAACAAATATACTCAAATAATGGCTATTTAGGAGGATTTAGCACGATTCTGATTGCTTGTCTTCACTAGAAGATTATGAAGCAATTGCAGAATTGCTACTTAAGGCATGTTAATAAAAATTCTTTAGAGAACTCTAATGCAGAAGTTACATTATTTTCTCAAACATGGATTTACTACAAAATATTACTTAGGTTGGAAGAGAATCCTCAAACATGTTAAGAACTGACAACTAGATAAGAAAACAGGAAGGAAGAAACTGAGGAATTCTCAAAAGTTGTCTTCCCTAAAGATTTCTGATTGAAGGAGAATGAAAATTGCAGAATAAAATGAACTACTGAAATTAGAAACCTTTTACAGAATCTGAGAGACTGTAGGGGAAGTTCAAGTAGGGGGACTCCTTCACAAATACATCCCATTAAAACACATCTTTTGTTTTGCATTTAAAGATGGTTAATTATGAAATGCAATTTTAATGTTATGATGTTATAAATGATAAAATGTTGCTTTATTGGGCCGGAGAGATAGTATGGAGGTAGGGCATTTGCCTTGCATGCATAAGGATGATGATTTGAATTCCGGCATCCCATATGGTCCCCAGAGCCTGTCAGGAGCGATTTCTGAGCATAGAGCCAGGAGTAACCCCTGAGAACTGCCGGGTGTGACCCCAAAACCATATATATATATATATATATATATATATATATATATATATATATATATATATATATATATATATGTATATATATATGTATGTATGTATGTATATATATATTGCTTTATTGAAAAATGCTATAAAATATGACCACATGAAAAACATGAAAATATTGTAATGTTTTAGTTTTTGTTCGGTTTCACCCAGTGGTGCTCAGGCTCAGGAGTTACTCCCCGCTCTGTGCTTAGAAATCACTCCTGGCCAACTCATAGAACCACCTGGGATGCTGGGGATTGAAGCCAAGTCTATCACTTGTAAGTCAAACTCATGACCCACTGTGTAGTCATTTCAACCCCCTTTAAAATAAATATACTTCTCACTCAGCACTCAGGAAACTCTCCTGAAGAGATTGGTGTAACCGATGCTGTGGCTTGAACCCATAATGACTAAAGGCAAGGAAAGTGCCTAGCCCACGGTACTATCTCAGTTTAGACCATATATTTTCATAATTTAGAATCATACTTTTTGCAAACTGAGAATTTATTCTCCATTATTGTTCAATATGTAGAATTAATCAATAATCTTTTATTTGTTTTAGGGACACCACCTAACAGTGCTTACAACTAGCTCTTTCTCAGGGAACAGTTTTGTCAGGGACCAGGGGACTGTGAGTGGTACTAGGGATCAGTTTGGGTCTACTATATCCAAGGCAAGCAACGTAAAAACTACTATCTTTATGTAGCAAAGTAAAAAAAATTTTGAGTAAATAATATAAACTACTCATATGTGTTGTGTATGTAAATATTTTAGGGGATTACTATGTTACTATGTAACTATGTTACTCACCTGATTGGTGATTGTGCCCTACCCTAGGGTGTGACCTGGCATTCTGCCCCCACCCTAGGGTGGTACCTGATTCTGCTTCCACCATTGGTTGGTATCAGATCCCACCATTGGGTGGTACCTGATTCTGGCAGATAAAAACAAGGGTCTGTGGAAGGCACAAGAGGCTTTTTTGCTGGAACTGAGGCTGAGTCTTTGGACTTCAGTCTTGTCCACCGAATAAAGCTAATATTTCTGTGGGCGACCAAGCACCCACTGTTTCTGTGAAGAAGCTTACACCCACCAGCCATCTTCTTGCTTTGCTGGCAGTTGCGGTGTTTTGCCCCTGAGCTAACAGGAAAAGCAGCATGTTTAAATTTGGCCCTTGCAACAGGAACTCATGTTCCATTTGTTATTTGCCCTGGGGACTTGAACCCTCTTCTACTTCTGAACAAAACATCTTAACAATGTGTTGCTATGTTTCTCCACTCCCTCTTTGACCTTAAAGTTGTTTATAACATTTGCCTTTTGAAGCTAGTTCCTGTAACTGAAACTATCCTGCTTAGATGTCCTGCTTAGATAAGGAAGTCCTATGATCTGTTCCTCCCCCACTGTTGCAATCCAGCTTCCTGCCTTGTACCCCAGAAAAACAAGTTAGCCGTATTTGCATTCTGAGGAAGAAATGTTATCATTGGATATTTTCTATGTACCTGGCCAAATGTGATTGGCTAAGTGATGCTTTCTGCTTTTCGTGAGACCTCCCCTAATTGCTAGGGAATAAAAGACCCAGCCTTTTCCTGAATAAATGCTCTTGAATGGCAACTGTCATCTTGAGTCTTTCTTATTAACCTCTCCTAATTCGGTTTGTAGGTGCTGGGTGATTCAGGCCATTTGCGAATAATTTGGAGATGTCCTCTGGCTGTTCCCTGGGTTGAGAGAAACTGCTGGCCGGAATTCTCTCCCCTTAGGGGAAGATTCCAAGGGCATTTTCAAGTGGCGCCCAAACGCAAGTGTCTCGAACTATCATCATTCACCGGTCGGCGGAGGCGGCGAGTCCAGAGCTTGCCCATAAGACGTCGGGTAAGACCCCATCAGGGTTGACGCTGGGTAGTAGTTAGCCTTCATTTGCACGTGCACATCAATTGTCGACCCATCAGCTCCTCAATTGGCCCTTGGAGCCCTATATATTCTCTAACTATGGGACAAGTATTAAGTACTGAAGCTAACTTCATCAAAGATATTCAGTCTGAGCTTTAGGCCAGACACATAGAGGTTTCCAAAAAAGATTTATGTGAATTTTTTGCGCTCCTCCACGACGTATGTCCATGGTTTACTATTACTGCCCCTCTCATCGCCAACTCCACTTGGTGTCAGATTGGCGATGAGCTTGAGGCGTTTTGTTACAAGCAACACGATGAACCCCATCGCAAACTCGTCATGCAATATTGGCAACTGCTTCAAAGCATTATTGTTGATGTCCCCTTCTCTCCTACTAGTCGCGCCGTTGTTTCCCAGGCTCAACAAGCTCTTGATTATGCCTCCCGTGAGCATTCTCGCTGCACTTCTCTTTCTGGCTCCTCTGTGGACCTGTCCTTGCCTCCTCATTCTCTTCCGCCCGATATTCCACCCGCCCTTCTTAACCCAGACCCACCTTCCTCCTGCCTCAAACCCCTGGCTTCTCTTCCTCCGTCCTCTCCTTCTGCTCCAACCTCACGCTCGTTGTATCCCTCCCTTTCTGCCCTTAAAGCATCAGTGCCAGCGCCTCCATATGAGGATACACTCCGTCCTGAAGTCGCAGCCTTTTTGGACGAACAGGCAGCTTCTTACCAGCCACACACACACCCTTCCATTACCCTTGCCCCTCTCAATCCCCACCCTCTTGAACCCCAACCCTCTCTATCTCAACTTCAGATCACTGTTCAAAAGCTCTCTGAGACTCTTGAAAGCCTAGCCCCTCTTGAAAACCTCCCTGCTGCCCTTGAACGCCTTGCTAACCTCTCCTCCCCTTCCTCTCATTTTCAGTTCCCCATGATAGTCAAAACTCGTCCACCTCAGCCTGCAGATTCACCTGCCCCCCCCCGACCTTTTCCCCACCCTCCCTCCCCTCCGCCATCTTCCGCCCGCGGGGGCGCTTTCCCCAAGAAGGGCAAAAATCCGCCTCCCACTCGAGAACCTTCCCCCGCCCTTCCCCCGCCCGCTCTACACGCCCTCCCTCTTCGTCCCCTTCAGACCTTGGTGCCACCGTGCCGGCACCCACCGCTCCTCCTTTGGATCCTGCTCCTTTCTCTTCACATCCTTCCCCCTCAAATTCTGTCTTGCCCCTTGCATCTAATGCACCCTCGGCCCCCCCAGAATGGTGGCAGTTCTGCGAGCTGCAGGCGCAGGCAGCAGCCGTGTACTTCGCGCACAAGTTCTGCTGCTTTGTGCGCGAGCACCCGGCCTCCGACACCCCCGTCGCGGGCGCCTCCTTCTCGCGCCACTTCGCCGCCAACTTCTTAGCAGCCTCGGGGCCTAGGTGCACTGGGTGCTGGTGACATGGGGCCCTGACAGCACCCTGGAGCCCGTGCCCAAGGCGGTGGCAGCAGCGGCGGCTTTGCATGGCAACTCGCGCAGCTCCGAGGATGTGTCGTCATCGGACCCAGCCGTGCCCAAGACCCGGGTGCGCAAAGGCTTCTCGCTCTGCAACATGAGCCTATGTGTGGTGGACGGTGTGCGCGACTTGTGGCACCGGCGCGTCACTCGAGCCCGACGCTGCCACTCCTGAGACTACAGCAACCATGGTGACTGCCCCATAGGGTCGCACTCGAGAGTCAGTGGTGGAGGGCCTGACATGTCCCGCTGGAGACTTTGGAGTGTTCCAGTGGCTGTGGCAGCAGTGGAGACAGCAATATCACACGGGAAGAGGGAGCAGAGCTGGAACCAGGGACAGAGACTCAGCTAGAACTATCCAACTACCCCTGGTTCCACGGCACCTTGTCTCGGGTCAGGGCAGCACAGCTGGTGTTGGCTGGTGGCCCTCGGAGTCACGGCCTCTTCATCATCCGGCAGAGTGAGACACGGCCTGGGAAGTATGTGCTAACCTTCAATTTCCAGGGCAAGGCCAAGCACCTGTGCCTGTCGCTGAACAGCCGTGGGCAGTGCCACGTGCAGCACCTATGGTTCCAGTCGGTCCTGGACATGCTGCGCCACTTCCACACGCACCCCATCCCACTGGAGTCTGGGGGCGCCGCCGACATCACCCTTTGCAGCTACATGCGGAACTCTTCTGAAAGGCCGCATAGCAGGCAAATCTCTACATGACATGATCACTCTTTGTCCTGACGCCAACCCTTTCGCTCACCAGGTGGCCAGTGCCCTGGTTGCTTTTCAGGGCCAATCTAGAGGCAAGCACTGCTTCCACTGTGCTCAACCAGGTCATTTCACAGCTGAATGCCCACAGCGCCGAGCCCCACCCATGCAGGCTGGCTCTGCTTCCGCCCGCCCCTCCCTTTGCCCGCGCTGCCGCCGTGGCCGCCACTGGGCCGCGGACTGCCGCTCCACCACTGACATTGAGGGCAACCCCCTTCAGCCTCGTGCCCCCCCGCAATGCCCAGCAGGGAAACGGGGACAGGGGTCGCCCCCAAACCCCGCACTCCCACACTCGACCCATCAACTTTGTGCCAGCTTTGGGGGACACCAGCTGCACCGCACTCTCTGCGCCCCTGAACCAACAGGTTTTTTATCAACAGCCATCCACCCTCCCCACCCCCCAGCAACCTCCCTTATCAGGGCCACCGCAGGCTCCGCAGGAGTGGACTTGTGCGCCTCCTCCCCCCACTTATTAACCCCCGAACATGGCATTTATAAAATCCCCACTGGTATTTTTGGGCCTCCACCACCGGGGCACTTCTTTATGGTTATTGGCAGGGCCTCCATGACCATAAAGGGTTTGATTATCCAGCCGTCTGTTGTGGACAATGACTATACTGGAGAGATTATTTTACCTGCCACTGCCCATTTCCATCCTGTGCAAGTTGTCCCTGTAGAGCGTATTGCCCAGGCTTTGCCTTTACCTCTACATGTTGACCTTCCTGCTCTTGCGCCCACTCACAGCGCCACTCACCCAGGTTCCTCTGACATCTTTTGGGTCAAAGCCATGTGTCAGGCGCGACCTTCATCCATCCTTACACTCACCATTCAGGGACACCCCTTCACAGGCCTTTTGGATACCGGAGCTGATACTACTTGTTTTTCCCCTCTGGATTGGCCTACGGCCACCTCCTTTGACAATGTCACAGGGGTGGCAGGCTCTGTCAAACAAGTTCTGGTTAGTGCTAATAAACTTGTTTGGCAAGATGAGGATGGAGACACTGGCCTCGTTCACCCCTATATTATCCCTGACCTCCCCATTAACCTCTGGGGCAGGGACCTTATGGAACAAATGGGCGTCCTTGTCATTAAATGCAAAAATAAAGCAGCTATCCAACAAATGCTCCAACATAGCTACATTCCCACCCGTGGCCTTGGCAAACATCTCCAGGGCATTTCCAAACCCATCCAGGCTCGCCCTAATCCTGGCAGGCAGGGCCAGGGCTTTCATCGCCCTCCCTCTGCCTCCTCTGTTTATTCGCAATTTACTCTTCCTCCCCCTACCTCTTCGTTGGTTCCCACCGTTCCTTCTCAGACCCCTGCTCTTAAAATCTCCTGGCACTCTGATGACCCTGTTTGGGTCCCCCAATGGCCTCTTTCTGCTGAAAAGCTTGCGGCCGCCACCTCTCTAGTACAAGAACAGCTACAAGCTGGCCACATTGAACCTTCCACGTCTCCGTGGAATACCCCTATTTTTGTTATTAAAAAAAATCTGGCGCTTGGCGTCTGCTACATGATCTTAGACAGATTAATAAAACCATGGTCCCCATGGGAGCCACACAACCTGGCCACCCTGTCCCTACGGTCATTCCTGCTTCTTGCTCCAAAATTGTTCTGGATCTAAAGGACTGTTTTTTTTCCATTCCATTGCACCCCGATGATTGCGAACGCTTTGCCTTTTCTCTTCCGGTCACCAATTGTGCTGGCCCTAACCCTAGATTTCAGTGGAAAGTCCTTCCACAAGGAATGGCAAACAGTCTAACCCTCTGCCAAGTCTTTGTTGCCTCTATTGTAGATCCTTTTCGCTCCCTGTACCCCTCTGTGTGCTTTTATCACTATATGGATGACTTGCTGCTCGTCGCCGCTGACTCTTCCTTGCTTACCAAGGCCGCCACACACCTGGTATCCGCTCTCCAAAGCAAAGGTTTCTCTATCTCCAGAGATAAAATTCAACTCCAGCCTCCGCATTTTTTCCTCGTCTTTGAGTTGCTGCCCTCGGGTGTTAAAACTCAGAAAGTACAACTCCGCACTGCTCACCTTAAAACTTATCACGATTTCCAACGCCTTCTAGGTGACATTACCTGGTTACGCCCCTATCTTAAGGTCTCCACGGGGGACCTCAAACCCCTTTTCGACATTCTCAAAGGAGATACTGCCCCTACCAGTCCTCGTTCCCTCACCCCTGAGGCCATTCGTACATTAGATATTGTCCATTCTGCCATTCAAAATCATCAATTCCTTTCTTATTTTGATAGTGCCAAGCCCCTTTCTCATTGTTTGCTCCACCGCTTTTACCCCTACTGCGGTTCTTTGGCAAACAGCACCCCTCTTTTGGATTCATCTCCCTGCAACACCTTCCAAGGTCCTAGCCACTTACCTCCACCTGGTTGTTCACTTGCTACAACAGGGCTGCTCTATTTCTCTTAAACTTTTTGGCAAGTCTCCAGACCGCGCTGTAATTCCCTACTCTTCCACAGAATTGCAATGGCTCCTAGAAAACCAACAAGAATGGGCCATTTTTGCCACTGGCTTTCCTGGCATCATTGACAATCATTACTCCCCCGATAAGCTTATTCATTTTCTTAGGCTACATCGTGTTGTCTTTCCCAAAATCACTCGCACCTCTCCCCTTTCTAACGCTCTTCTTATCTTTTCCGATGGCAGTTCCAATGGCACCGCTGCAGTCTCTGTTAATGGCTCTGCAACCACCATACAAACACCTCATACCTCTGCTCAACTGGTAGAGCTCTCTGCCGTTCTTCACGTCTTTCAAACCACGCCTGATCCTTTTAACCTATATACTGACAGCTCTTATATTGCCTCTTCTATTCCACTTTTGGAAGCAGTGCCCTTTATCAAACCTTCTACCACTGCCTTTCAACTGTTCTCGGATATCCAACAACTCATCCTCGCCCGTCAGCACCCATTCTTTATTTCTCATATTAGAGCGCACATGGACCTTCCAGGCCCCCTTTCTCAGGGCAACGCTGCTGCAGATGCAGCCACACGCTCTCATGTTTTTTCCCTCCTCGCTATGTCACCTTCCTTTACTTCCGCCTTTGATCAGGCTTCTCAAGCTCACAAATTACACCACCTCAATGCACAAACCCTGCGCATGAAATTCTCCATCACCAGGGAACAGGCTAGATCTATCGTTAAAAACTGTAAAGCCTGTCTCTCCTTACTACGTGAACCTCACCTGGGAGTTAACCCCAGGGGACTTATCCCTGGGGCCATCTGGCAAATGGATGTTACTCATTTCGCCCCATTCGGTACTCTTAAGTACATTCATGTTTCTGTTGATACCTTCAGTGGTTTCATTTGCGCCTCCCTCCACACTGGAGAGGCTGCCCGTGATGCCATTGCCCATCTTCTGCACTGTTTTACTGTCCTGGGCACCCCTCATGTTATCAAGTCTGATAATGGCCCAGCCTACGCCAGCCATAAGCTGCAAGATTTTTGGGCTAAATTTGGTATTTCCCACCAGTTTGGCATCCTCTTCAACCCTCAAGGCCAAGGCATTATTGAGCGCACCCATCAAACCCTTAAAAACATGCTCCATAAACTCTCCTCTGATAGTGATTCCCTGTATGCTCGCAAAGGCCAACATCGCCTTTTGCTCAACCATGCCCTTTTTGTGCTCAACTTTCTTACCTTGGATCTCCAAGGCAAGTTTGCCGCCGACAGACTGTGGCATCCATCCTCTAAAGATGACTTTTCGCAAGTCTTGTGGAAGGATGTCCGCACAGGGGCCTGGCTTGGCCCCCACCCCATTTTGATCTGGGGTAAGGGACATGCCTGTGTTCATAACACCACCACGGGTGAAACCCGCTGGCTCCCCGACCGCCTGGTCCAGCTCTATAACCCACCCAGGGGCTCTGCCCCTGAGGAACCTTCTCCCTCTCTTGTTTCAGATTCCACCTCGGTGAACCCTGCCCCGTCCTGCAATGATTCAGCGCGCTCGAACCCTGCCAAAGCTCCTGTCGGCACTGCCGCCAGCGACAAATCCCCCGCTGCTGCTCCTGCTTTCGCCTCCGTGGATCCTCTCCCTGCTATTCCTGCTCCTTCACTGCCACCTGCCAACAACTTCACCTAGTGCAGCGGCCCAGTCACGCTCCCCTCAGTATGCTGTTTTCAACTACACCTGGCAAATCATCAATGTGGCTGGAGACATCGCCAACTCCACCAGTATTTTCTCCACTACCACCTCCCAATGTTCCCTTTGTTGCCCCTTCCCTTCCACACGCTCCTGCTACCCCTCTCCCTTCCCTTTCCCTCTCCTCTACCACACCATCCTCCAACCTGCAACTCACCCTCCCCTCTGGCCCTTCCTCCAATGCCCAAGCTATCCTTGATATGATGAATGCCTCGGCCCTCGCCCTTACCAACCCTGGGTATGAACAATGTTGGATTTGTTATTCCCCTGTTCCCCCCTTTTATGAAGGTGTTGCAAAACCGTTGTGGCTTAGACCTTGCCTTTTTGAAAGAAGGGGGAGTTTGTGTTGCTTTAAAGGAAGAATGCTGTGTATTTAAAGATCAAACTGGCCTAGGTAGAGATAGCATCAAAAGGATTGAAAAAAGCCTAGAGGAAAGACAGAAAGAAATAGACAGAATTGGAAGTTGGTATCAAAATTGGTTTTCTACCACCCCATGGGTTAGTACCTTGCTCCCAACTTTATTGGGACCCTTCATTGGCTTCATGCTGCTCATTTCTTTTGGCCCTTGGGCTTTCCGCAAAATGACTGCCTTTGTTAAACATCAAGTTGATGAAGCAACCAAGAGCACCGTTCAGGTGCACTATCAACAGCTGACCACTACAGACGACGACACCCCCGATTTTACCCCCCTCAACTTTGAGGAGATTGAGCGCTTGGCCAACAAACAAAGATCTTTCAGATCTTTCTGTTCTAGGCTGTGGAGACGCGTCATACGGGGCTAGCCTGATGCCGGATACTGGGGGCAACATGTTGACCAATCGCGGCGACATGGCCAGGTCCAGTAACCTAAGACAGACCCTCCACCCTACAAGTTGTGCCTTTTATTTAATAGAGAAGGGGGAGATGTGGGCGACCAAGCACCACCATTTCTGTGAAGAAGCTTACACCCACCAGCCATCTTCTTGCTTTGCTGGCAGTTGCGGTTTTTTGCCCCTGAGCTAACAGGAAAAGCAGCATGTTTAAATTTGGCCCTTACAACAGGAACTCATGTTCCATTTGTTATTTGCCCTGGGGACTTGAACCCTCTTCTACTTCTGAACAAAACATCTTTACAATGTATTGCTATGTTTCTCCACTCCCTCTTTGACCTTAAAGTTGTTTATAACATTTGCCTATTGAAGCTAGTTCCTGTAACTGAAACCAGATGTCCTGCTTAGATAAGGAAGTCCTATGATCTGTTCCTCCCCCACTGTTGCAATCCAGCTTCCTGCCTTGTACCCCAGAAAAACAAGTTAGCCGTATTTGCATTCTGAGGAAGAAATGTTATCATTGGAATTTTTCTATGTACCTGGCCAAATGTGATTGGCTAAGTGATGCTTCCTGCTTTTCATGAGACCTCCCCTAATTGCTAGGGGATAAAAGACCCAGCTTTTTCCTGAATAAACGCTCTTGAATGGCAACTGTCATCTTGAGTCTTTCTTATTAACCTCTCCTAATTCGGTTTGTAGGTGCTGGGTGATTCAGGCCATTTGCGAATAATTTGGAGATGTCCTCTGGCTGTTCCCTGGGTTGAGAGAAACTGCTGGCCAGAATTCTCTCCCCTTAGGGGAAGCTTCCAAGGGCATTTTCATATTTCCACAAGCCTGACGGTCTGGTACTTTCGGACATGCAAGATTTGGTTACATGTTTTCTTTAGCTCTGGTAGTTTCTCTATGATGATGTTCTTGACTGTTGATTCTTCCTGAAGATTTTCTTCTTGGGTCTCTGGGACTCCAATGATTATAAAGTTGTTTCTGTTGAGTTTATCAAAGACTTCTATTTTCATCTGCTCATATTCTTTGAGTAATTTTTCCATTGTCTGATCATTTGATTTAAGGCTTTTTTTCCAATCTCTTCTGCTGTGTAAAGTTGTTATGCATCGCATCTTCCAGCACACTAATTCTATCCTCAGCTGATTTTAACCTGTTGGAAAGCTCATCTATTATGTTCTTCAATTCATCTACTGAGTTTTTCAGACCTGTTATTTGACCTGATATTTCAGTTTGGAGTTTTCTGATTTCTATCTTCATATTCTCTTGATTTTTATTAGTGTTTTGATCTATACTTTCTTTGAGTTCTGTAAGCATCCTCCATATTTCCTCTCTAAACTCCATTTCTGAAAGACAGCTTAGGTGGTTGGCCATTGTTGGGTCATCAATGTTTCCATCTTCATTCTCTATGGCTGATGTTGGTCTGCATCGTTTCCCCATTGTCACGCTTATGCTGTGGGTTTTTCTATGTGTTGTGGTGGTATTCATTGGCTAGGTGGAGTGTTTGGCCACGAAGCGAAGCCGCACTCCTCTGCTTCTACCCCTTATAGGTGGGCTTAAGGGGGCCAGCAGAGTCAGTTTTATCCACAACTCTGGCCCGGAAAGACTCACCTCAGCCGAGGCAAGCCGTCAGGGGATGAATGCCAGAGAAGATTAAAGTTCCCAGGTTGAAGCAAGCTGGGGAAGCACCAAAATGTCTGCCGAGCCTAAGGGGCCCAGCAGTCAGCTTTATCTGCAACTCCGGCCCGGAAAGACTCACCTCAGCAGAGTCAAGCCATCAGGGGATGAATGCCAGAGAAGATCAAAGTTCCCAGTTTGAAGCAAGCCAGGAATACCCAAAATATCTGCCGGGCCTAAGGGGTCCAGCAGAGTCTCTTTAGTTGTAGTTTTACTTTTGGTTTTTGGGCTATACCCAGTGGTGGTCAGACTACTCCTAATTCTCATTCAGGAACAAGTCCTGGCTGAGCCAGGGATCAAACCCAGGTAAAGTATTTATATGAAGGCCAGAGCTCTAATCTCTGTACTTAATTATTGGTATAGATAAATTATAGTTTAATTGAGTTAATTGAATCTTAACCTTGACCTCAGAACTTAGCCCTGACCACAGTATAATTGTAAGGCTGGTGCCATACATACTGTTCTATAGTTCTGGTATTTATTTACAATTTTTCATTAGTTACCATCTCATTCAATCGGTCACACAGACTTAGAATTTAATTTTTTAACAGACCAGGGTAATCATAGAGACAATACAAGATAAACATCCTTGGACTTTGATCCAAAGAAAATGTGTTGAGATGGGGCCAGAGCGGTGGCACAGCAGTAGGGCATTTTCCTTACATGTGCTGACCAAGGACTGGCTGGGGTTCTATCCCCTGCATCCCATGTGATCCCTCAAGCCAGGAGAGATTTCTAAGTGCATGTCCAGGAGTAACACCTGAGTGTCACCAGCAGTGGCCCAAAAACAAAACAAAAACAAATGTGATGAGATCATTTTTGAAAAAATAACCTTCTGGGGGGTGGAAAGTGTAACAAATAATACATGAAATTATTTCAAAGGTGTAAAGTAAAATCTTGGAAACCATGACTCAGTATATTAAAATATCAATTCCACTTGGGAATCTGTAATTCTATATGTACCTTAGGAGCAGGATGTATGTGCTGGGTAAGGCATTGCCTTGCCTATGGCCAATCTGGGTTTGATTCCTGGTATGACTTATGGTCTCTTGAGTAACACAAGTATTATTTTCTTAGAGCGGAGACAGCAGTAAGGCCTAAATAACATGGTGTGCATCCCCCTCACAAAAATAATAAGGCCTATTGTTCTTTTATGTTGTTATTAGTAATCACTCACCTAAGATGCAATTTATAATATATAAAGTATATGATAAATTATAATAAATTTACATACATTATATTATATAAATTAAAATAATTATATAAATCACACTATTTATTAAATATTAATATGGCAAGTATATTATCTACAAATAATATTTATGGGGTTAAGGGATATTTCAAATATATGGAATGAATTACATGATGCATAAAGAACAGTTTATTTTTAAGCAGTGTATGGTTACTCACAAAATGATTTTAGTTTAGGTGACTTCTATCATTGTTAAGTAACCTGGTATACCCTTATATCACAAGGCCCATAAGCCTAGCTTTGCTAGACAAGAATATTGTACCTTATTCTCCCATTTACTAAATGTTACCAGGATTAGACCCTGGGACCATGAGAATTACTTGGAAGACACCCTTACAAATAAAAATGTGGGGTCAGAGCTCTTTTGAATATTAAAATTAGATGTTGACATGTTTTAAACACTGGACATGTGTATTAATTATAAATTCCCACTTTCCTTAAAATTCTCAATTTCTGGCTGAGGACTTGTTTCTTAGCAAACATCTCCAGTAAAATAAAGATGTACTTATTAAGAATAAACAGAAATTTCAAGTAAGATGCTAATGAGTCATTAAGGCTTTGGGAGAAAATTCTGAACTCCTACTGCAATCTCTTGCATGAGTATCTATATTCTCATAAATATTATATCAGTGAACTCTCATTTCTCATCACTTCTGCCTTCCAAGACCCACTATTAATATCTGCTTAATCCCACTATAGCTATTTTTCTATCAGTTTCACATAAGAATTAACTGGAAGATCTGAAAAAATACTGATGTTTAGATTCTATGCCTACAGAGGCACACATGCAGTAGGAATCATTAAATATTTCTTCAATATTTGTAAATGCAGTCAGGGTTAAGTATGACTCATTTAAAAATCCAATTTTAGCTAATTACCAGTGCATGGTAAATTTAATAATGTAGAATGAAAATCTGTTTTTGTGAGGGTTTTATTATTTAGTGATTATAAAAACAATTAATTATTAGCACTTTATTTAGTGTTTACACAATGAATTATTAAGAGTGTTAGTGTCCAAGACAATCTTATTTCATATTCCTGATTCCAATTGTTAAACTTTGGATATATCTATATAATTTCTTTTAACAGAATAGGATAAGAACAAAGCATATTAAAAAATATCTATAGGGAAGAACTAAGAAAGCTATCTTTGGAAAGCCAGCTCAAAAAGTTGGCCTTCGATAAATAATGGGGAACTTGAATAGTGATCAGTAAGTTTCAGTAAGTGATGAATAGATAGATCATTCTATCTAAATTGTTTATGCATAATAATGTGGTTCATGCTAAACATCTGCCATAGTTATGAGATTCAAGAGCAGACACAAATAAATAAAAAGCCCTCACGGGATCCCTTAAGAATACACTAGAGTCCTAATGTCACTATTTGTTACTAGAAGGATGATCTTATGGAAAGGGATTTTTGAAAGCAGGATTCCACTGAAAGTCAATTTACCTTTTCCTTTCTTCTATTTGTATTTGTTCACTATAATAAATATTTGCAATGGATCTTTTTTCCTAAATGCTGAGTCTGAGTCTTTCTATCAAATAGTCTAACCTTGAAGTAGTCTTATGTTTTCCCAACTTAGGTATCTTGACTGTATTTCAAGAATTTTTATTACATGTATGTAATCATTATTAATGGTATTAAAGTACATAGACATATTGCCAAGAACAATTTAAATTTTGAACAAATGTCTATGATTTATATCTCTTTTATATTATGGTCATTTTGAACAGAATTCTTTCCCCTTTTTTAGCATCTCTGGTTTGTATTCTCTATCAGAGAATTCAGTTATATACTCTCTAATATATAGTTCTATATGACAATATATATAATCTGCTTTAATATAGTCAAAACAGTTCAAATTATAAAAGAAGTTCACTATTCTCACATATAGGATAAAAGCACTATGAACCCATAATGGTCAATAATTAAATTTTGATACTTGAAAAAAATGATGCAGGGAAATTACAACACATAATATTGTGAACCTCTTTTACTTCTAAGAGTATGATTGGAAGTACATGTAGTTAGAGAGTCCTTTATGTTACTAATATGGGTCATCCCTGGAAAGTGTTACGCAAGTCTATGTCCCTGAGGTGACAAGAAAAATGTATCAAATATACTTGTGAAAATTAAAATGCATTATCCTACAATAAAGGGCAATAGTTTTTAATGACCACCACCAAGTTAGAAAGAGAAAAAATAGCTGTGTCCTTACAAGTAAACAAATACCTAGATCCATGTCCTAATTTTTGCTTTTGCCCTGGAAAATAAAAAAAAAATCACCAACTTTAGACTAATATTAAGTCTAAAGTATAGCTGCCAAAACATACTCAGTTCTTCTAGAAGAAAGTGATGTATAAAATATTATTTCCTATTCCCTTATGATCATTCTCAACTTCTATTTCTATGTTTATCTTCTATCCACACAATTCTGCATATTTACAGAAATATCAGATATGTGGGAATGTTTGTTACACCATGTAATGATGTAATTTCATTTTATCCTGAAAATTTTTCTACTCTCAGAACTGCAGATCAAATTTATTATCCTCATTAGAATAACATTTAGTTTTATATTAAAATATACTTAGGTAAAATTTTAGGGGCTGGAGAGATAGCACAACAGTAAGGCATTTGCCTTGCACTCAACTGACCCAGAATAGACCTCGGTTCGATCATCTGAGTCCTGTCTGGTCCCCCAAACCAGGAGTGATTTCTGAGCACATATCAAGGAGGAGTAACCCCTGAGTGTAACAGTGTGTGGCCCCACCCCATCAAAACAAAAACAAATAAAATATACTTAGGGAAAATTTTTTAAAAGGTAGTAGATTGTTTTATATAACTTACGAAATCAAAAATTGAATTCTCACTTTTAGTATAGTTGATTATAATTATTTTTACTTGATTCCTATCTCATTCCTGTTTTAATTTTGAAGAACATCTTATCCATATGACAAAATTGAGTAACCATAAGATTTACATAATCTTTAGATCCATATCTAAGACAAGATAATCACACTCCATCATTAGTCTATTTTGAATTCTACAAAATAAGTATAAATGGATCCGCATACCATTTGATGGACAGAACAGGGATATATAATTGATAACTCCACAACAAGTATAATGTATCATTAGGCACTTAAAATATTTAGGAAAAAGACTATAATTAAGTGTTTATTTAAGTATTATTTTCCTTGTACTTCTGTGGATGCTATACATTTTATTTTTTATAAACTATACTAAGTAAGTTACTTAATATAATTTTGTAAACTATCACTACTTTGATTGTAAACTCCATAACATATTATAATATCCTCTCAGTATAAAAATTAACCTCCACTTATCATATCAGACACATAAAAACACAACATAAATTGTATCTAGATCTTTGTTTTAGTTTAGAATACATTTATATTTGAACACCAACTTTTGGGGGCGGGGGTGTTGAGTCATACCCAGATGCGCTCAGGTTTTGTCTCTCTGCTCAGGAATCGCTCCTGGCAGGATCAGAAGACCATATGAGATGCTGGTATTTGAACCACTGTTTTCCTTGTATCCACTGAGTGCAAGGCAAATGCCATATGGCTGTGCTATCTCTCCAGCTCCTGAACATTAATATTTTATGGAAAAAACATGCACCATATATTCTTATGCATATCATTATATTATGGTATTATGAATACTATATTCATTCTATTTTACATATTATTATGTTACTATGCATATCTGAGAATTTTTGGATTCTCTATGAAAACAATGATCAACCAGATTTGTCTCAAGTAATGAAAAGTTTATATGATTATTTATGCATATACCATATTTTCCAGCATATAATATGACTTTTGAAACAAAAAAAAGTCAACTGAATATCGGGGGTCATCTTATACGCTGGGTATATCCTGAAAATGTTTCAATATGCCGCTAAACGAAAATTGTTTGAATATTGCCACAAAACGAATTTTCCAACTAGATCCTGCACCAATCACTGCAAGGCTGCTCAGACCGCCTCTCTAACTCAGCCAATCCAAGCAGGCTTTTTATGCATGCAAATTAGACAATGTTCTGGACCCGAATCTACACTGTCAAAAGCCTGCTCAGATTGGCCAGAGTCAGAGAGGAAGTCTATTACAGTATAACCTTTGAACCTTTGCTTGTTGTGATTGGCTCACTGTGGTACATGAGCACAGGAACACTAGCAGCGTATGCAGCACAGGAACGTTCTGTCTGATACAGCGAATTTAGGCCTAAACTTATGTTTTAACTGCAAGATTAGGGGGTCGTCTTATAAGCCCAGTCGTCTTACATGCCAGCAAATATGGTATGTGTATTCACATTGTATGAATATACATCTACACATACCTTAGGGGCAGACTTAGACTAACTCAGTAGTGATAAGGGCTTATATCTGGTGTTTTGTTCTGGGATCACTCCTGGAAAACCTCAGGGGATAATATGTTGTTTTGGCATCAAACCCAGGACAGTTGTATAAATATCAAGAACTTTATTCAGTCTACATTCTAGTTAATCCACACATTCATTCTTAAAAAATCTTCTACTTTTGTTCTAAACCCATTTATTATTAAAGTATTTAATTTATCATTCTTCCTTACTTATAATTACTTGTAACTAAACCAAACTTTATCATTAACCTCTTTTTTATCATTTTATTGTGACCAATATGAATTACAAGTCTTTCACAATACACTTAATGTACTTAGAGATAGTGAATTAGGGCCATTTCCACCACCAGAGTTGTCCCCTCTCCACACCTGTTCGCAGCATACATTCCATACATCACTTCTTTGACCCCTAGATTCCTATTGTAACAGGTTCCCTTTGTGTGTAGCTTGTTTTGACTGGGGATCTTGATTCTGTTGGTATACACATTGGGTTTTGTGTTTAGGTCTAATCCTTTTTTATTTTCACCCAATGTTCAAGTGACTGTTTGCTCCTGATATTTTATTTTATTTTTATTTTACCCTCAATTTATGAGGCAGAACAAGATGATTTAAGTTCTGTGGTTGTTAAAAAACAAAACAAAACAAAACAACAACATAAAAGAAAAAAGCAATGGCAAAAAAAAAAAAAAGAAAAAACAACAACCAAACAACATTAATAAGAAAGAAAAAGAAAAAGACTCTGGAAACAACCAAGATGCCCTTCAACAGACGAATGGCTAAAGAAACTATGGTACATATACACAATGGAATATTATGCAGCTGTCAGGAGAGATGAAGTCATGAAATTTTCCTATACATGGATGTACACGGAATCTATTATGCTGAGTGAAATAAGTCAGAGAGAGAGAGAGAGAAAAACGCAGAATGGTCTCACTCATCTATGGGTTTTAAGAAAAATGAAAGACATTCTTGCAATAATAACTTTCAGACACAAAAGAGAAAAGAGCTGGAAGTTCCAGCCTCACCTCAGGAAGCTCACCACAAAGAGTGATGAGTTTAGTTAGAGAAATAACTACATTTTAAACTGTCCTAATAATGAGAATGTGAGGGAAATGGAGAGCCTGTTTAGAGTACAGGCGGGGGTCGGGCGGGGAGGAGGGAGACTTGGGACATTGGTGATGGGAATGTTGCACTGGTGATGGGTGGTGTTCTTTACATGACTGAAACCCAAACACAATCATGTATGTAATCAAGGTGTTTAAATAAAATTAAAAAAAATAAAATAAAAATTATTATAAAAAAAAAGAAATGGGATTAAAAAGTAAGGAGTGCTAGTGTGGTAAAGTTGTTTTGTTTTGTTTTGTTTTTGCATGGGCATAGTAAGTATTGAGGATACTCGTAATTATTCCCTTTGCCTAAGTGATACAGGTTTTCTCCACTCTTGAAGCATATTGTCATCATCAGGATATCATACAAACCTGGCATAAATTGGTGCCAGAGCAGTATTAGGGACTTTCCTAGGATGGTTTGATTCCTGGTGTTGTTGAAATAATCTGTGTTAGTTCTACTGTTGGGATCTAGGCTTGGGGTTGAACGGTCATTGTCTCATCATATAGAGTCTAAGTCGAGTCCTCATGACAAGTGTTCAGGGTGGTAGGCGATCCTGTATTATAAAATTAATGGGTTCCTATTCCTAGCAGATAAGAGTTTGTCACTATACATAAGATTGTCCCTTCTTTAATATGCCTATGCAAAAGGAAACAGTGTCATATTATATTGTTGGTATTTTGGGGAGTAATCATGACAGGCTTTATTCTCTGTGCCCTGGTTTTGACCTGAGCTTTTATCTCAAGCTAGACTTTTTCTCCTAGAATTTCATACCAAGCATAACCAAAACAAGCAAAATTAAAAAATATTAATAGATATAATATTAATATAATAATAATGAAATTTCAAAAAGGGATGGAGGAGGCTATCTTTACATTTAGAAATAAATACACTAAGAGATATACCTGTTGATAACCTCTTTTCTTAATCCAATATTAAAACAATTTGAAGCAATCCAAATATATTTGCTTCAACTATTTTTATAGTCTGTAGAATCTTTAAAGAGAAATTTAAAATTTATATTACTGAGTTATCTACAGATTACTGCAGTTATCTGCAAGTCTGAGAGGCTGCAATTCGCTGCAATTTGCTGCAGAGGCTCAAGGCTACAAGGGAGGCATGCTAGGCTTACAGGATCCTATGGGGTCCTTCTGCCAGGTGGGGTAAGGTGTTCTCCCAGGTATGGCAATATGTTGTGAACAGCTATCTTGAGAGAGAGGAATAGAAACCAGGTATGTTTTTATTACCACCTAAAATCTGAAGTCAGCCACTGCCCAAGGGTTTAGGAATAAATAGATAGAAATCACAAGCCAGAGGGGGCCCAGAGAAGCCTATAATCTGGGTCCAAGAAAAATTAGAGAATGAGAAATAGATACAAAGCAGGCAGTCTCTCGCTGATGATTTTTCTCAGGTTTAGGCCTGGGCTTTTGGCTTCTTTTCTTGTAGGCAGGCATTGCTATGGTCTCCAACCTTAGGCCCCCCTCCAATTGTCAGTTTTCATTATATACCCCCATTACTGGGGGCATGTCCAAGGGACGTGTACAGGGGAGTGTCCATTACAAAGGGTGTGTAATGGTCAAGGGATGTTTTTAAGTCTAATTACCATAATATAACAAATTCCCCCTTTTATGTTCTTTAATAAAGTATATGGAGAGCCAACCTCAGCAGACAGTGGAATTAATTTAGGTGATGGTCTATAATACCCTAACCCTTGTCTAAAATCATTCTACAACATCTTCTAGATTTTTATATTTACTTATCTTCTCAATAAATCTGGTTTTGTTCTTATTTTTCAGACTATAGGCTTACTCAGTATGATTGCCATAAAGTAAATTTATAACAAATGATACTAAAAATTAAAATCCTGTTACGTTTAAATAGTTTATTGATGGTAAAAGAGTACGTCATCTTTAATTATAAGAAAAAAGTTTTCTTTGAGATTATCTATGTAAGATTTCAAAGCAGTTTTACTATCTATACCCAGGATTTTTTATTTTGGTTTATAAGGTTTTAATTTAAAGTTAAAATAATTTTTTCAATTCACTTTTATCTTTTTGGGGTGTGTTTAGTAGGTAACTAAACAGGAATGTATAGATTTCACTGATACAATTAATTTGCTTAAACAGGAATTTCTCCCTTATACTATGGAATACTTTGTAGTTTTTAGAAAAAAATAAGTCATGGAATTTGCAGATACAGTATTATGCTGTTTGAACTGAGTATGAAGGATAGGACTGGACATAAGAAGATTGCATTCATCAGTGGAATATAAAATATGTATGGTAATAATATTTAAAGACAATAGAGATAAGAAAGCAGGAGGACTGGCCCCTTATAGGAAGCTTGCCACAAATAGTGGAATAGTGCAGTTAGAGCAAAAAAAGGACCACTACTACAGTAAAAGTTGGAAATGATCACTTTAGACAATAACTAGTTGATGAAAGAAGGTAAAATTTTATGTATGGGGGGCCGGGCAGTGGCGCTGGAGGTAAGGTGCCTGCCTTGCCTGCGCTAGCCTAGGACTGACCGCGGTTCGGTCCCCCGGCGTCCCATATGGTCCCCCAAGAAGCCAGGAGCAACTTCTGAGCGCATAGCCAGGAGTAACCCCTGAGCGTCACAGGGTGTGGCCCAAAAACCAAAAAAAAAATTATGTATGATATTTCTTCAATAACCATATTGTAAACTAGTATTTAAGAGTAAAGTTAAGAATGAAAGGAGAGAGAAGAGACAGAGAGAGATAAAGGAGAATATCTGCAATCTGAGGACATTGGTGGTTAGAAAATGTTTGCACTGGTGAAGGGATGGATGCTGTACATATTATAACTGAAAATCATGAACAACTTTGTAACTATATCTTATCATGATTCAAAATAAGTTTTTGTTTTAAGCTTTTTATTTTATTTATTTATTAATTGATTAGTTTTTGGGCCACAGCTGGTGATGCTCAGGGGTTACTTTTGGCTCTGTGCTCAGAAATTGCTCCTGGCAAGCTTGGGGGAACATATAGGATGCCATGAATTGAATCCAGTTCATCTTGGGTTGGCCACATGCAAAGCAAATGCCTTACAGCTATGCTATTTCTCCGGCCCCAACTCAAAATAAATTTTCAAAAGCATGGTGCCAGAGTGGTGGCACAGTAGTAAGGCATCTGCCTTGCACAAGGTAGCCTAGGAAGGACCTCGGTTTGATCCCCTGGCATCCCATATGATCCCCCAAGCCATGAGCAATTTCTGAGTGCAGAGCCAGGAGTAACACCCTGATCATCACCAAGTGTGGCAAAAAAAAGTCTAAATCAAAGGACACTCCTTATTCCTTGCATACTACAGTTTATGATGCTTTATTTTCACAACCTGAAAAACCTGTGGTGACATGATTTTGCATTACAATTATGCAGATTCATAGTTAAAAGAATGCTATATTTTCTGCCTCTAAATTGCAAATTTCTGGTTTTAGAAATATAAATTCTTTATTTTATATTATTTATATTATTTTTTTCTGCCTTCAAATTCCTGATTTCAGAAATACAAATTATTTTCTTCCTCTTGCAAATTTCTCTTGATTTTCCATGAAAATCATAAAAGTAACAAGCCAGTCATTAAGCCATACTCCAAAATGTTCACCAGATTTTTTTCAGTAAAATCATTTAGATTTCTTCAGGATAAAAAGATAAAACTTTCAAGGCTTTACTATTGCATTCATAAAAGGCAAGCTAAGTACCTGTTATAATAAGCAATATATAGTCATTTCCTACTAAGATTATTACCATTTTTGTGGTAAAATTCAAATTATCTGTCAAGTTACAACAAATACCATTTAAATATATTACCTCCTAAAATCCTTCAAAATTATAGTATAGAATAATGGTCCTCCGAGCACCACTAAAAGTGATTTCTGAATAGAGAGACAGTTGTAACTCTTTAGTTTCACTGATTGTTGCCCAACCCCTAAAATATTAGCATAAAACAATTACTATCTACCCATTAGATTATACTCTATTAAGAATTTATACATATCATTTTATTTAATTATAAGAAATATAGATTAGAGGGCCAAAGCTATGGCACAGCTGTAAGGCCTTTGTCTTGAATGCAACTGATCCAGGAAGGACCTCGGTTTGATCCCCAGCATCCCAGATGGTCTCCCAAGCCAGGAGTGATTTCTGAGCGCATAGCCAGGAGTAACTCCTGAGTGTCAAGGGGTGTGACCCAAAAAACAAAAACCAAACCAAACCAAAACAGAAACATTAAAGAGGGAAATAGGATGAACACAGGCAAGGGCTAGGTGAGGAGGAAAATGGAGGACGTTGTTGATGGGAAAGTTACTTTGATGAAGGGGGTGTACATTTTATGACTGAAACTCAATTATGGACATGTTTGTAACCATGATGCTTAAATAAAGAATTTGCTGTATTTCTCAAGTGTGCCATGATGTTTTGAGATGCTCTACATGCTATATTTTCTTCTGTACCTCTGTTGTGCTTATGATAAGAAAGGAATGTGCCTATGAACTTCAAACCTTGTGTAAGGAAGAATAAATAATGTGAGTATAAATGATTTTTGTCACTCTTTGAGTCTGTGGCTCGAGGTTCCCCAGTGATGAACTCTAATAAATTTTATACTGTTAAAATATATATACATATATATTAACTATATGATTATTTAGTAATTCCAATAGAAAATACAATCTTATGAAAGATATTGGAAATATAAGCTTCTAAAAATATAATATTTTGAATATATTCAATTTATATAGTTATATATATAGTTAATTTATATAGTTATAATATAAGTTTTGTAAATATCTTTATGTACCTCTATTTCAAATAGATACCATGCTTATTTTCTTTCTTAATAATATAACCTGAAGCAAATATATGTAATGAGCTACATATACCTCAAGCTAATACCTAAACTTACTAAAACCACCTGCTTAAGTCTAACAGAAAAACCGACCTGGCTGTTTTCAAATCAAAACTGACTGCTAGTAAGCAAGAAACACCATCAATACAGTCCAAGGTATAATTGGCAAGCCATGAGTTCCCTGTTATCTATTGTACACTCATTCAACCCTGAAGACATGTTCTATTATTTAAATCTCAGCTTCCTTTTAAGACAACCAGCTAAAGCTTTCTAGCTAAACAGAAGCCTGTGTCACATGGTGGGGCAGCTTGGTGTTTTCCAGGCACTGTAAGGAGTACAATGGTCTTAATTATGCATCATTATTACAAAACCCTTCCTTGTGATTCCACACCAAAATTGCCTTTTTTGGACTTGGTACACAAATATGCCTTGACTTTGTCTGCAGATTTGTCTGAACTTTATACATAGGTACCCTGGAGAACTTTTGAGAGCAAATTTTTGGTTGCCAGTGCTGTAAGAACAGTCACAGTTCTAAATAAAAACTTAATTGTAAGTCCTGGATACCAATGGGTGGAGTCCAAAAATAAAACAAAAGACACACAGAATACAGTTTTTATATACCTAAAAACATCCAGTTCTAGCTACCTTTCTTCCTATGTAGAATAAGAACAGTAAATTATATATTTATATATAAATTCACATATATATGTGTATATGTATGTGCATAAATGAATATACATAGTTAATGTATTATACATACACATTTTAGCATTATATTATAGTACATATATTTCAAACATTGTATTATTTTATATATTTATATACATGCATACATACATGGGAATGTATTATACATAAATATATAATATAAAATATAAATAAAATAAAATAAAATATGTTGATATAATACTATACTAAGCATACTATGCTATACTAAACTCATTATATATAAACTTTATATATAAATATATGTTTATATATTTACATATATTCAAATATATATTGTATTTGGTATGGAATTCTATGTGGCATGATATATAATGTATATCATAAGAATTATTATATAAATATATATAAATATTGGGGTGGCACATTCAGATGTGCTCAGGTAATTACATATGGTGCTTGGGATCAAACTAGTTTGGTATTGTGCAAGGCAAACACGCTCACTGCTTGCTGTACTAGCTCTATAATTAAAAATATGTTTTTTGACATAGCAATTAGTTTTAAAAAGTTTAAAATGTAGCTTGTCAGATAATCAATAAAAACGAATATACATATTTAAAATTATAGTAATAAATCATCCATAGAGAATTGACTTTAAAATTTTTTACTGCTAAGCTTAATTATTTAAATTATTTATTTAACCATAGTAATTAAAAAATTTAGTGAAGAAATGCACATCTTTATAGTAGAAAAGCATATTTGTTTGTAAAATAACATAATACTCTTACTATTAATTATTAAAATGGTCATTGTTGCTATGTACTTATGCAATTTTTAGAAAAAATGCTTTTATAACTTTTGAAAGCATTTTTTTAACATTCCCTCATTTCCTTATCTTTTAGTCAAAGGTGGAACTTGACTAAAACTGTTAAGATGAGGTAGAAAGGCAGTTCCTTTGTCTGTGAAGTCAGGCGGGAGGAATCTGCTTCTGCCATGGGATTAACAACTGGGAGAGACGATGTGTGTTTCTCTACTGTGCTGTGTCCTTAACCTCTCCTGAGCGGGTCAAAAAGGGCCCAGCAAAATCCCTCTCCTAGAGGCTCCAGAAGAGCACAGCCGGTACACTTCGCTTTGCGGCCGCATGCTCTTTCTAATGAATGAACCCCACCATAACACAGAGGAAAAAAAATCACACTACATGTGTGACAATGGGAAAAATAAATAAAGGACATTTTTGCAATAATCCTCAGAGACGACGAGAGGAGGACTGGAAGGTCCAGCTCATAACATGAAGCTCACCACAAAGAGTGGTGAGTACAACTAGAGAAATAACTACACTGAGAACTATCATAACAATGTGAAGGAAAGAGTGAAGTGGAAAGCCTGTCTAGAATACAGGCGGGAATGGGTTGGGGAGGAGAGAGACTTGGGACACTTGTGATGGGAATGTTGCACTGGTGAAGGGGGTATTCTTCATGACTGAAACCCAACTACAATCATATTTGTAATCAAGGTGTTTAAAGATATTAAAAAAGTGTTAAGATGATTTAACATGTAACTATATGCACTTGTAACATTTAAATGCTCGTTCAAAGGAATCAACCTTTTTATTTTTATGTTTTTTATTTGTTTTTGCTTTTTGAGCCACATCCTGTGAAGCTCAGGAGTTACTCTTGGCTATACGCTCAGAACTCACTCCTGACTTGGGGGACTATATGGGGTTGCAGCGAATCGAACGTGCTTATGTCCCTACCTCTGTGCTATCACCCCAGCCCCAAATGAATCAATCTTGAATCCATTGCCTTTCACTGTGTTCTGTTTAGGTTCAAAGGAGTGTTAGAATATCTGTCTATTATTTTAGTCTTCAGGTATAATAGTCGATTAAAGACAATGGTATGTAGGATGAGGTGCCTTAATAGCAGTAGTAGAGCTCGTGCTTTTTATTTGTGAGGTCCTTTAAATAAATAGAGGGGGATGATAGGTGATAATCGATCTCTTTTCTTTGTTTTCTTTTTTTGGGGGGCCACACCTGGTGACGCTCAGGGTCACTCTTGTCTATGCGCTCAGAAATCGATCCTGGCTTGGGGATGCCTGAGGATCGAACCTTACTAGGCTAGCGTGTGCAAGACGCTACAGCTCAATATGCCTTTTGTTTTTTAATTTTTCACTTTTTTATTGGAATCTTCAAAATTACTTTAAGACTAATCATGTGCAAGAATTAGTTCTCTCACACTATTTAACACATGTTTTTATCCTGTGTTTTATATTTAAATCGTAGTTCAGATGATAGGTGACTTCACTGTAGTTTACATTTCATTTTTTACTAATGGATTATGTCCTATGTGCCTTTCTTCACTAGAAAAATTACTACTTAGGCCTTTTGTACATTTTTATAAATGTTATTTGTTTCCTTTTCATTATAGTTGAGTTTACATGGTGTTAACTGCAGATATTAGCCCTTTGTTGAATGTAAGATTTGCAACTATCTACTCTTATCCATTAGATATTCTTTAATATAGACAAGAATTTATTCACTGTGAAAAAGATTTTTGGAGTGAAGAATTCCAGTTTATTTATTTTTAAATGTTTCCTGTTACAATGGAATATCTTCTGAAAGTTTGTGTTTCTTCTGTATAATTTTTATTTAAGGCAGATATATATGCATATGTATATATGTTTCTTGTTTATAAATTAAATTAATGTTACCATTGCTGTGGGTAACAGCTGCTGTAGAGTCTTCTTTGAGAAAAATGGTTGCAGTCATTTGGCCAGATGTATATGAATAAAAAGACAATCTCCATAAACACATCAGGCACCAAGCCCCCCTTAAGAAATAATTTATATTGTGATCTATTTAAAAAGTAATTTTTAAGAGAAAATGTACTTTGCTCAATTGTTACAATCTTCTTAAGAAAACATTTTGATTCTTATACATTTCATCATATAATGATATTTAACTATAAAAAATTGATCAAAATGACAAAAAATGTATGCAAATAATTTTATGAGGCTGAAAGATACCTCAACTCTTTGAAGCATAAGCTTTTCAGTAGGGTAACTAGATTTGACCTCTAAGATGGCAAAATTCTTGAATACTGTCAATAGTAATATTAAATAGTCAATAGTCAAAAATTTATGTATTTAATTTATCTCATATTATATTTACATTTCATGTTTATATTTAATCATGAAAATTAATTTTAATGGAAATATTTATCAACTGATAGACAATGGAAATCATTTTAGAAACAGTTTTTATATATAAATACTTAATCTCATTCATTTACAATGAGACAAGATAAATAAAATCAATGAATTTTGAGCTTAAATATTATGTAAGCTAAATAAATATGTTATCTACCTTTAAAAAGTATGATGTGGCATGTAAACATGACACCCAGTACTAAGAATAGATTTAGAGTGCTATAGAAGACTAAAGGCATAAAATAAGATTTGACAAATAAAGTACATTAATAGATTATTATATTTAAACATTACTATATTTATGTTAGTCTATCTGAGTTTAAAATTCCTTTCTGGTTATAGAATTTTCTCTCATTTAATTTTCGATGTGATATCTTTATTATCTTATTTATAATAGTAATTTGTATTAGATTATAGATATATCCAAATTTTCATCTGATACTTTTATATGTGACTTATGTTGAGCAATAAAAATACTTGAAAAATTATTTCATTTGAAGAAAATGCAATATTACTATTTTATAAGTTCTATAGGATATATTGACCACATGGAAACCATTGTCATCAACTAGGATATTTTCTCACTGATTTTCCATTATGTGGTTTAAAGTTTATTGACTCCTTGTTTCTTTAATCAAAGACAACTCATCCTTTCTTTGTAAAAAAAAAAAAAAGCCAAACATGCATGGCTTTTAGATGTATCTTAAAGTACACAATTTCTGTATTTGCCAATACAAGAATTGCAAGATATTGTAAATACAAGATATAGCAGTCCATTTTAAAGGAATCGAAATGTAAAATTAAAATGTAAAATTAATTTATCTGTAAATAATTCTGAAACTTTTATAGATTTAGCAATGGTTATATTAAAGTGATTAAAATGTTCTCTCAAGAATCAGAGTCTCAAATAGAATGCTTGTCTTTGAAGACAGGAAGGAGGACAATGGAGAGCATTGGTGGTGGGAAGGTTGCACTGGTGAAGGGAGGTGTTCTTTTTTTTTATGACTGAAACCCAACTACAAATATGTTTGTAAATATGATGCTTAAAGACATTAATAAAATAGTTTAATAGTTAAAACAAAACAATAACAATAGGTATTTTCTTAGGGTTCACCAATATAGTATTATGTATTTGATTTATACATATAATTGATACTACAACCCTATGTAATATATACTTTATATATACTTAATTTCTATGGATGAGTAAATTATCATTATAAAAACTGTTACTCAAATCTTTCTTCAGTGTTTTGAACTGTAGTTAAAAAATGAAGTAGATATGTCACATCAATATAATATATATTGGCATGAACTTAGATTCAAGGTTTCCTAAAAAGAAGTAGGAATTTTTTTTCTTTTTTTTTTAAATTTTTATTGTGACCAAAGTTCATTACAAATCTTTCACTGCATCATTTATGGTACATAGTGACAATGAACGAGGGGCATTCCCACCACCAGTGCTTCCTCCCTCCGCCCCTGTTCCCAGTATGAATCTCATATCTCCCTCCTTAACCCCCCAGTATGCTAGTGCAATTGGTCTCCACTCCACTTGTTGTAGATTGAGCATTTATTCCACCGTAATTGGAGATAAAAAGGATAAGAAAAGGGGGAGGAAAAAATTTGGTGACAACTACCAAAAAAAGAAAGAAGAGAGAAAAAAAAGAAAAGAAAAATGGAAGAAAAAAAGAAAAAAATGGGCCTGACACATAAAATTAAAAATAAATCTCTAAATAATAACCACAAGAGTGAAAAAGAAAGAGAAAAGTGGAAGAAAAAAGATAAGGAAAATAAAGTCAAAAACTAACCAATCAAAACAAAACAAGAAAAAGTATGGGTGCTGGAGTGATAGGGTTTGGCGTTCCCTCCGCTTTTTTTTTTTCCATAGGCACAGTAAGCATTGGGGAAGAAAGGGAATTCCCGTGGCCTAAGAGATTCATGGTTTCTCCATCCTTGAGGCATACCATCATGGGATCAACCCCTGGCTCCATATATACTGATTACCCCATCCCAAAGGCTTTTTTGTGATGCCAGGAAAGTTTCCTCTCAGTTGTGTGTGAGAAAATCAAGCCACTGTAACTATCGATCTTGGTATTTGAGAAGGTTATAGGTCAGAGTCTAGGATAGTCTCTAGGTTCTACTAGAGGTTCCTATCCATCATTGTTGTGGTGTTCAGTCTTCTGTAACACTTGTTCCCTGTTTTTGTTCAGTCCCTAAGCCGAAGCCTAGGATATTATGGATCCAAAGGTTCTGCTCAGTCTCTTGTCCAAGTTGGACCTCTGCAATACACAATGGAATATTGTGCAGCTGTCAGGAGAGACGAAGTCATGAAATTTTCCTATACATGGATATACATGGAATCTATTATGCTGAGTGAAATAAGGCAAAGAGAGAGAGAGAAATGCAAAATGGTCTCACCCATCTATGGGTTTTAAGAAAAATGAAAGACATTCTTGCAATAATAATTTTCAGACACAAAAGAGAGAAGAGTTGGAAGTTACAGCTCACCTCATGAAACTCACCACAAACAGGGATGAGTTTAGTTAGAGAAATAATTACATTTTGAACTGTCCTAATAATGAGAATGTATGAGGGAAATGGAAAGCATGTCTAGAGTACAGGCAGGGGTCGGGTGGGGAGGAGGGAGATTTGGGACATTGGTGATGGGAATATTGCACTGGTGGTGGGTGGTGTTGTTTACATGACTGAAACCCAAACACAATTATGTATGTAATCAAAGTGTTTAAAAAAAAAGACATCTTGTTTTTGTTGTTGTTGTTGTTGTTGTTGTTTATGTGTCCTGGACTACAGCTTAGGATAGGGTTTTCCTTATTAGTCCCAAGGTAGGCTCTGTTCAGTCACGGTTGTCAAAGTCAGTTTTCTGTTGTTGGTGCTCTTATTTTTCACAGTTCAAAGGACGATATCTCTTCTGATTTCCATTTAGTGTTAGGTGATGTGATAGGACAGCCTGGTCTTAGGTCAAGTTTTCCTTTCCTCATTGTCATATCAAAACTGGCACAAGTTGGTGCCAGAGTAGTGTTAAAAATCTCCCAATGGAGCTTAGTTCCTGGTGTTGTTGCCCGGAGCTGTATCATTTCTGCGTCAGGGATCTGGGGTTTTGGATTGGACTAACACTGTCCAGTCTCCTGGGGTCTGGATGTATCCACGTGACACATGTTCAGGATGGGAGGCACCCTTCTGCTATAAAATGTGAGTTCTTAACCCTAGAAAATAAGATCTTGTTTCTGTGTCTATGGTTTCCCCTTTTTTTACTGTGCCCATATAAAAACGTATGTTGTAATACTGTGTTGCTGGTGCTATTCTGGGTAAGGATGACAGGCTGCACACACAGTCTCTGTCGTCTGATAGTAAAAATTTAACATAAAAACTTTTTAAGTGTCCTTTTTTTAAAGATTTGCAAAGTTGGTAGACAACAGTCTTGTGATAGTTTAGGAAGTCAGACATATTTCTGCTCTATTAAAATGGAAACAATAATAATAAAAATGAATCAGTCTCTCTCGTGTACATTCTACTTTTCATTTCATTTTTATGAAGGGCTTATCAATCGATTAAAAATAAGGTCATGGGCCATAGCGATGGTACAATGACCAAATACCTCGCCTTGCAAATAGCTGATACATCCCCAAAGTCACATGCAGTCCTCTGCTGGATTCAGTTCAAATGTCCTAGTCCCACACAAAAAAGTTTTTCCTCTTCAAAAATATTTTAAACATGTTACTTGATCAACTATAAATATTATGCTTATTGCATATATGTATAGAAATGTATAGATCTTAGTATTTTAATAAAGTGATATTTTAGAGGATCAAGATTTTTCAGTAAATATGTATTTAATGTATACATTTTAAAATATCATAGACAGTACACATATATTTCAAATGTATTCAATTCATTTATCTTATATGTTTCAAAACAGTACACATATATTAATAAAATATTATAAACATATAATATTTTAGTAAGCCAGTAATCAGTTAAAATCTATTAAATATTGAATGTCCCCTGGATGACTTTATCCTAAATCAAATTTAACAAAAATTAGGAATAAATTAATAACACAAAAATGTCAAAGTACTAACGTTTCTTTCTAACTTTTGATTCTGGCAAAATACATCATGGGAAGACAAGAAAGTGCTTATATAAAATTAATAAAATTTAAGTTAGAGGAAATTATATCTTAGATGTGGACTTTAAACCATACTGTTATCAACTATTGTTAAAATAAATTAGTGACAATTTCCTATAAACCATTATTTTAGAGCTAAATGTTTCTATAATTTTACATATACTGATTTTGCTAAATATGCTAAATATCCTTAAAATGAAGATGCATCTCATATAATCATAAAGGAAATGATAATGTAATACCGTTTAACCATAAGAAAATCTCATTATGTCTACGTTTTTACATTACTTTTTTAATCTTTTTTTAAAATGTTCTTCTATTGCTTTCCAGTTTTAATATGAAACTTCCTTTTTTATACATCTTTGTACAATTTCTTTTTCTTTATTTTTTCTTATTTGACTTGTATTAAATTTATGTAGAAGATAATTTGTTATCACTCCCATAATGAATAAACAGGTCTGGCTATAAAATGTGACTTTCTGCATGTATGGTACACACACAAACACACAAGCCAACAGCCAGAAAATTTACAAAACATTATAAATGGAGTGTGGCTAAATTATTATAGTGTGAACTAGGGTAACCTACTGAATACTGTTCAGAAAAGCAATCTTTAATAGCTCGTACAGTATTCTTTTAAAATTTTTATTCAAAAATATAATTCAATAAATAGTAGATATATAAGTAAAAAATCCAAAATATATCACCCAGTTAGTCTTTTCAACCCTTTTATTCTTATTTTGGAGACTTACATGGCTGCTCTTTGCAAATATTTCTGGACCTGTATCAGAGTCTCTTTTGGCAGCATCAGGTGCCAGGGTGGAAGGTCACTCGCAGGCAAGGCAAAAGTCCTAGCCATCTTATGATATCACTCTGCTTCTGCAAACCAATTTTTAAAATACCCATTGCAAATTATCTAGCATATTTGAATCACTTTTCCTTTCACTTTTATTGTGTGTACTTCTATAAATCTGGATGATAACTGAGATGGAGATTTAGTGTGTAGTGTAAGGCACTTTACATATAGTCAATGATGGATTAAGCCCCCAAATCACATAGAGTCACCTGAGCACTACCAGAAGTGATCCTTAAACATAGAGCCAAGAGTAAACCTTGAGCATAACCAGGTGTGATTCATCCTCATGAACAAACAAGCAAACAAATAAATAATACACAGAATGGTTATCTGTATTTCTGAAAGTCACTATATAATTGTGTTTTTGTTTGTTTGTTTGTTGGCCACACCCAATGGTTAAGGGGTTACTTACTGTTTGTTCTGCACTCAGAAATTCCTCCTGGTAGTCTCAGGAGACTATTTGATATGCCAGAGATTAAACTGGATTTAATAATTAATCATTTAATAATTAAATGTATTTTTATATCAGTAATCTCAGAAATTTGTTCCAACAGATTTCAGAGAGAATTAAGTGTGTCTTAATCTTCAATCCTAGAGTAGTAAATGTTGCAAAACTATTGGAACAAAACCATTCAGAATAAGAAAAGGCAAAAACAAATGTGATTGATAAATACTTAAATGTCAGTTAAAGAAATATATGAAATGCTGACTTTAGTACCTGTGTTTTTAATATTTACATAATTGTGTTTAATAAATGAATGTTGATATTTTTGTTTGCTATCTGTTTGGGTATGTGAGGCCATACTCAACTGTTCTTAGGGCTTACTCCTAGATGTGTGCTCAGGGACCACTCTTGTTCCACATCCACATCCTGGGATGAAATGTGGTGCCAGGATTCCAACCCAAATTAGCTGCTGTGCAAGGCTAGTATCCTATCCACAGTGCTATCACTTCATCCCCTGAATACTGTTATTTTTAAGTATACATGTTTACTCATATAATTTCAGGTTATACTTAGTATTTAATGATCCTTTAATATTCCTCTTTCATTTATTTTTATCATTGTTTTATATATTTCTTATATTTTGAGAGCTTTCTTTTGAGTAATTAGTAGATTATACACAAGACACAGTTTTTGAGGATTTACTACATTTGTATTACAAGTAATGATACAAATAAATTAGTGCTTTCTATTTTTCTCCCACTTTACTTTGAAGTACAGAAAATATTATCAGGACAAATTAGAAATAGGAAAATTTTTAGTGACATGGAGACATAGTCAATGAAAAGTAGGCTTCATTAGAGTTGTACAAAAAATGTTAGAAGAAAATGAAGTACTTAACTTAAGATGTGATGGATATATTATTTATTTTAACATATTGAATATATGTGTATTCTATATTCAACTTGAATATGTGTACTCAGTACATATTTAAATAAATATCATTTAATTAAAAATAATATAAAATGATATTCATATTATACTTAATAAATCCCAAACAAGATGAGTGTGAAGTAAATATTATAAAGTCCATATTGTTCAAATTGTTGAAAAATAAATATAAACAAACTCTATATAAATAGATGATGAGAAAACTTACTTATATATTGGAAAAAATACAAATAAGTACATATATCTTATAAAACTAAAATAACCACTTTTTAAAGGTAAGAGAAAGCAATGAGAAGGAAGATAAGCAGGAGTTAATGTTTATTTTTCAGTACAATGTTTAATAAAGATGTCCTTCAAATTAAAGAAGAGTAAAGATACTTTAAAGTTCATAAAAATTGTATATGGAGTACTATACATTTCAGTTAGGATTAATATATCTAAGGCTTGAAATTTTAATTTTTAAAAAAAGTTATTGAGCTTTAAATCATTGAAACTTGAATTTCAAAAATGGTCAACATAGACTAGGTTAATTACATGTGGTTAAAACTGTAGTGAAACAGCCCTTAGGATGGGCTTGGATGGTGGATGGAGGCCTTTGTTCTTAGGCCCCGGCCACATGACTCCATACCCCATTAATTGGCGGGTCTGGGTCCAGGAAAGCGACGGGTATTGAACTTACTCACAGGCAGGCTTCATGAGAGATAGCATCTTTATTCAGCCCTAGCCAACAGATGTGGCTGCTAACCATTTACGCATTCAGCCCTTCATTCTCGCTTCTCTCTCAGCCATAGCTCTCCATCCAGGTAAATGCCAATTCCTCTCCATCCTGGGCAAAGACCAAAAGGCCAAAAAGACCTAATTCCCTGGGTCAAATGCCTTATATAACCTTCCCAAGACCACTCCCGGGAATGGGAGAGGTCTTCCAGGTAAGGTTACACGTAATATCTGGTTCCCAAGACCCCTCCAGGAATGGGCGGGTCTCAGGTAGATACACCTAAATCCAGGGTGGAGTCACAAAAACTAATAAAATTTCGAACATGTAATCATCTAAAGAGCAGATAATTTTACGGAAACAAAGAAGTATTATTTATAATGATTATAATCTTTATTTGTACACTGAAAAAAGTATATATATATATATATATAATCTCTATACTCAAAGTTAAACAATATCAATGAAGATTATAAAATATAATATATAATTTGTGTATTAAATAACTAGTCGAGCAATGGTGTTACAATTCTCTAAATGGTTCTAATAAAATTTAACTAAATTTCCCCAAATTTTTCTTTCCTTTTTTGTGTATAAGAATGAGTTTATTCTTCATTATTAAAAGAGAGAAAAGGAAGAGGATGATACTGGGTAGAAATTTTGGGGGGAAGATGATAAAGTGGAAGAAAACGCTCAATCTAAATGACAAAATGTAACAATCTTACTAAACACAGCCATATTGAAGTATCATGTTGTCGAGGGATAAACAAGCAGATCAATGGAATGGACTACAGGAGCAGAAATAGACTAAACACTGATATCCGACCAAATTTTAAGAGCAATTTAATAGCACACAGATAGTCTTTTTTGTTTGTTTTGTTTTTTTGTTTGTTTTTGGTCACACCTAGCAGTGCTCAGGGGTTCTTTCTGGCTCTACGCTCAGCAATCACCCCTGGCAGGCTCAGGGGACTATATGGGATTTGAACCACTGGCCTTCTGTGTGCAAGGCAAATGCCTTACCTCCATGCTATCTCTCCGGCCCCATACATACAGATAGTCTTTTAAACAAATAATACCTTGCCACTTGGGACTGATGTCAAATGACAATAAAAGAAAAAGAAAATTGAAAAGTTTAGGCATTGTCCATATTTACAAGTTCATAAAAGTCCACAGAAAGAAGATGTGAAGGAAATAGAATGATTACAGGGTAAAAGTGCAAACAACACATTTTTACAGACTTGTATCTCAATCGTAAAAAGAATTCTAAGAACATATCAGTAACAGATTACCCAGTTAGAAATAGAGAAAAAAAATGTGAAGACATTTTCTGAAAAGGACAGTTAAATGGCAAATAAATGCATTAAAAAAACAATCTCTCTCCAAAGAGGACAAGAAAGATTAATCACAATGAACTATCACCAAATTTATGCGCATGGCTGGAAAAACTGGACAAACTGTCTCCAAATGCTTAACATTAAGACTTCTGAGTATGCAGAGAAGCTGGTTTGCCCAATATGATTGGGATAGTGATGATTTTTAATATTGAAAGGAAGTTACTTATTAACTTAAAAATGGGGCTGAGAGAACTCCAGAATTAGAGTATATATCTATCCTACTAACTAGTACATAAAAGGGCTTGAGTACCACTGTTTACAAGTCACTTAAGAAGCAAAAATAATAAATGAGTACGAAAAGTTGTGCCCTGGAAATTTATCTCCCCCAAATAATTGTTTATATAAAAATTACCTATGTGTTGCTATACCAGCATTGAAAACAAAACAAAAGCCCTTTACTGTAAACTAGTTATTGATTCTTCAATGGTCCAGACATACTATGAAAACATGGTTCTCCACTGGTCTGTGGATAAATCCCAGAGCACAGGTAAAAATGTCAAAAACCAATGTCATGAAATTCTTCTCAGAATTAAGGAATACAGTTTTAACAACAAAAACTGTATAGCTTTTAGTGGTATTATGTTGAATTAACTAAAAACAATCTCAAAAATTTATTTTCTCTTATATAAAATGTGACAAAAAGATAGAGTACAGTCATCAGTTGCTAGTTATTGAAGAAACAGGAACATCTAATATTCTAGAGCCACTGTAATTAAATATTAACTTTATAGATATCCCTATGTATATCAATATTTAATTAATTTATATCAACTAAATCCAAATACACAAGGACCCATGCCCAAATAAATATATAAAGATTTTGTGAAAATAAAAAAGATTATTAAATTTCTAATAATATAAAATTTTAGTTGTGATACATTTGTTCCAAGATGCTATCTTTAGTGAGAATTGGGAAAATGTGTTTAACATTTATTATTTCTTGTAGCCATATGTGATTAGAATTAGTAATAGCTTAAATGGCATAAATATTCTGATTAAAGGCTAAAACTATCTCAACATATATTTTTTCCAATACTCTCTAGACCCGAACAGCTTCTTGAAAGAATAATTTTTTTTTTTTAATTTTGTGGCCACACTCCGGTGTTCACCTCCAGTGTAACCGGGGATAAAACCCAGGCCTACCATATGCAAAATACACACTGCAACCCTTTTGTTATCTATTCAGCCCATAACAGAACTTTAAATACACTGAAACTTAGAGAAAATTATATGCTTTTTAAGAGTACAATAAAAATCATCAAATGGTGGCAAAATAAAGCAATAAAGAGTAACTGTGAAATGAAGCCAGTGTTAACTTGTCAAAAAAAAAAACAGTACTTTAAATGTTTTTTGTTTGTTTTTACATTTTTAGAAATTAAAGGGCAGCTGTATCCATAAAGAGCCAAAAATTAGATGTTGGTATTTTTTAAAAACAGGTAAATAAATTTCACAAATGAAATCAGTCAGGTAACAACCATTCCAGCCAATATAGAGAATCTTTCTATTACCCAACAAAAAACACATTACTTTGGAGCAAGTATATTATTTTTATTAAGAAAATATTGGTTGGTTGATGATTTATTGTAATGTTTTGACTGTAAACTATATTGAAATAAAATTATTGTTTTTACTCACTTGTTTGACTTATCTTCCTAACATGAACCTCTTAGTTTTTTAATTTACTAGTATACTCTCTAATATAAGTATACTGTATTTTACTTATTCTTTCACTTATCAGGTGCAATTTCTACTGTTAGAAAAAGTAGGGTAGCAAATCTGTATTAAAAAGCACAAAGCTGCATGACTTTATGACCTATTTTGAAAAGTAGTAGAAAATTATAATGATTACAAGTGTCAGCATAGAGATTATAAAGTTAATAGATTATAAAAGGATTGCCACAGAGTCCAGAAATAATTTCCATAGAAAACAAATAGGGAATAAACATTTCTTTTACAAATACGATGATGAAACAATCAATAGCCATGTTTATAAAAAGTATTTGGGGTGAGTCCATTTTTACAGACAAGTTTTTTTTTTTTTTGAAGAGGAATATATGTCTGCACCCTTATTATAAGCTGAGCTTCTGTGGAACAATTGAAACAATACTGTAAAAAAAGTAAATAGATTTCCATCAAAATTTCAGTTCTACTCATTATAGAATCTTATAAGAGATAAACAAAGCTATCTCCAAAGTATCTAATTTGTGCTTTGCAAATAGCGATCTCAAGTTAAATCCCTGACACTGCAGAGTTCCAGCATAATTAGATGTGTTAATGGTCATCTTAGATTTCTAGACAGAGCAGCATTGCATATTGTAACCCAACATCTGATACAGTGGGCCAGTGTCTTCAGGCCCCAAGCACTAATAATGAATCCCCTTTACCAATAAATAAAATAAAACATTATTAAATTAAAAATATATGGAAATGGGCTGCAGTGGTGGAGCTAGCGGTAAGGCATCTGCCTTGTAAGAGGTAACCTAGGTCAGACCATGGTTCGTTCTTCCGGCGTCCCATATGTTCCCTCAAACCAGGAGCAATTTCTGAGCGCATAACCAGGAGTAACCCCTGAGCTTCATCGGGTGTGACGCCCCCCAAAAATATATGCGGAAATAATATTCATAATATATTCACAGTTTGCTTTTCAGACAAGGAGTTAGTAAGTGAACATACACAATACTGTTCCAAGTCAACAACAACAACAACCAAAACTATTTTTACAAGTTTATAGACAATTTTATCAGTTTATAGAGAATTAGGAAAACACTTAAAATAACACTTTACCACATATAGACTATAAGAACTTTCATCACACAAAAAAGTTCTTAGCAATATGGGGCCAGAGCTATGGTGTGGAGCGGTATGACATGAGCCTAGGACAGATCGCGGTTGGATCCCCCCCAGTGTCCCATATGGCCCCTCAAGCCAGGAGCGATTTCTGAGTGCATAGCAAGTAGTAACCCCTGAGCTTCAACAAGTGTGCCCCCACAAAAAAATAATAGAAAAGTTCTTAACAATATTAGATCCCAAGAAAATGTGAGCTTCCATACGATCCAGCTATACCACTCCTAGGAATATACCCAAGGAACACAAAAATACAATACAAAAATCCCTTCCTTACTCCTATATTCATTGCAGCGCTATTTACAATAGCCAGACTCTGGAACAACCAAGATGCCCTTCAACAGATGAGTAGCTGAAGAAACTGTGGTACATATACACAATGGAATACTATGCAGCCATCAGGAGAGATGAAGTCATGAAATTTTCCTATACATGGATGTACATGGAATCTATTATGCTGAGTGAAGTAAGTCAGAGAGAGAGAGAAAGACACAGAATGGTTTCACTCATCTATGGGCTTTAAGAAAAATGAAAGACATTTTTAACAGTATCTCAGAGACAAGAGAGATGAAGGCTGGTAGGTGCAGCTCAGGACATGAAGCTCATCACATAGAGTGATGAGTGCAGTTGGAGAGATGACTACACTGAAAACTATCATAACAATGTGAATGAATGAGGGAAGTAGAAAGCCTGTCTCGAGTACAGGTGTAGGGGGGTGGGGAGGAAGGAGATCTGGGAAATTGGTGGTGGGAATGTTGCACTGGTGAAGGGGGGGTGTTCTTTACATGACTGTAATCATACAACTATAATCATGTTTGTAATCACGGTGTTTAAATAAAGATAAAAAAAGAAAAAAGAAAAAAAATGTAAAGGAAAAGTACACTTACATCCTACTCTCACACAAGAATAGCTTAGGTTTAAAATATCAAACTCAATAGCCCTGAAATTGCAATGTCAGAGATGATTCTTGAGAGTAGAGCTAAGAGTGAGTACTGAGAATGACCAATTTCAATTCTCCCAAAATTATATGCTTTAAATTAAAATATTAAATGCACTAAAAGTTGACAAGGATAAGGGACAAAACAAATGCATTTTTTATTTTATAAAACTTTTTTGTTTAAGCACCATGATTAGAAGTATATTTGTAGTTGGGTTTTAGTAACATATATAAGTATATATGTATATATATAAAGCTAAATATTTATATAAAAGAACACTTTTCTTCACCAGTGCAACATTCTCACCAACAATGTCCTTAATCTCCTTCCTCCCCCACCACTTGCCTGATTCAATACAGGCATTCTATTTCTCTCATTCACTACCATTTTCATGGTAGTTATAAATGTAGTTATTTCTCTAACTGAACTCATCAGTCTTTGTAGTAAGCTTAATATCTTGGACTGGGCTATGAAGCTCTCATCTCTATAGTCTCATGTTTTATTACAAAAATGTTTTCTATTTTACTTAAAAACCGAAGATGAAGCCAATTCTGTGGCTACATTTCTTCCTTATACTTATTTCACTCAGCATAATAGTTTTCATATGTGCTCGCTTCGGCAGCACATATACTAAAATTGGAACGATACAGAGAAGATTAGCATGGCCCCTGCGCAAGGATGACACGCAAATTCGTGAAGCGTTCCATATTTAAAAATAATAATAATAATAGTTTTTATATCTATTTATGTATAGAAAATTTCATGACTATTTTTTCTGATGACTGCATGATATTCCATTGTGGACATATACCACAGATTTTTTTAGCCACTCATCTGTTTTCAGGTATCTGGGTTGTTTCCAGATTCTAGATAATGTAAATGACACTGAAATGAATTTAGGTGTGCAAAAGGCCTTTTTGTGTTGTGTTTTTGTGTTCCTAAAGTATATCCCTTGGAGTGGTATACTTAGATCATATGTGATCACAATTTCCAGTTTTTTGAGAAATTTTTATATTGTTTTCCATAAAGGATAAAAGGATGGCATTCCTACCAGCAGTGAATGAGAGATCCTTTTCCCCACAACACTGCTAGCACTAATTGTTATTCTTTTTTATGTGTGCCAGTCTCTGTGACATGAGATGGTACCTCTTTGTTGTTTGGATAAATTCTTGTACTCTTACAATATTTCATGGTTGAATCAGGAAGATCTTGCATGTCTAAGCAGCCTCATCACTACTGAGGAAATTAAAATGGTAATCAAAAGTCTTTCTAGCTCCAGAATGTGAAAACCGGCGGGCTTTCGCAGAAGCCAGCTGCCCTGTTTGGGACATCAGGCAGGGAAAAGCCACGAATCTGCACCCGCCCAGTGGAGCCCAACTGTGAGTGCTCCTTGTAAATGTTTCTCTACTGTCCTCTTGCGTGAAACTCTTGGGAGTGGGGCAAAAGAGGCTCCAGCAGAGCACGGCCGCTCCGCTTCGCTACGCGGCCGTGCGCTCCTTCTAAGAAAAGAACACCATCGTAACAAGAAGAAAAAATCACACTGAGAACTGAGCTATAACACAGAAGCAAGCATTCCTCTTCGGACTGTCTTCTCCGTTGAATGCTTGGGCCTAACATTTGATCCAGTGTGAGGCTTCACCCACGGAGGACTCCCCTCCCTTAGAGACAAGTCAGCCCATCCAGAAAGGGCGGAGCCAGAGAAGTGTGCTGCCTACATCATATAGCCAATGATTACCACCACAACACGTAGAAAAACCCAAAATACAAGTGTGACAATGGGGAAACAACGCAGGCCAGCATCAGACATAGAGAATGAAGAGGACAATTCTGATGACCAGATAATGGCCAACCAACTAATCAACCTCTCAGATAAGGACTTTAGACTAGCAATATGGAATATGTTCAAAGAACTCAAAGAAACCATGAATCGAGTTGAACAGAACACTAATAAGAACCAAGAAAATATGAAGACAGAAATCACAAAACTCCAAACTGAAATAACATATCAATTAACAGGCCTGAAAAAGTCAGTAAACGAAGTGAATGACAAAATGGATAAGCTCTGGGACAGGGTATCAGAAGCTGAGAATAGACTTGGTGCTGTGGAAGATGAGATACATAACAATTCCATACAGCAGGAGAGATTGGACAAAAAACTTAAAGCAAATGAGCAGACAACGGAAAAATTAGTCAAAGAATGGGAACAGATGAAAATAGAAGTCTATGATAAGATCACCAGAAACAACCTAAGAATCATTGGAGTCCCAGAGACCCAGGAAGAAAATTCCCAGGAAGAATCAATGGTCAAGAACATCATTAAAGAGAAACTTCCAGAGCTAAAGAATATAGGTGATCAAATCCTACATGCTCGAAGAGTACCAACCAAAAGAGTCCCCAGAAAAAACACCCCAAGACACATCCTAGTCACAATGACAAATCCCACAGATAGAGACAGAATTCTGAAAACAGCAAGATCAAAAGGGGAAATTACGTTCAAGCAAGCGTCCTTGAGATTTACAGCAGACCTATCACCAGAAACACTCAATGCCAGAAAGCAGTGGTGGGATATTGTGACAAGACTGAATGAAATGAATGCTTCACCCAGAATACTATACCCAGCAAAACTCACTTTCCGATTTGACGGAAGAATACACGGTTTCACAGACAAAAAGCAGCTCAGAAACTTTACAGACTCCAAACCAGTCTTAAGAGAAAAACTGAAAGACCTAATTTAAGACAAGACTAACCAAGAGACACACCAAATTTCGATATAAAGATGGAATTAAATCCCAGGACAATTCTTTCTCTCAATGTCAATGGACTAAATGCACCAGTCAAGAGACACAGAGTGGCTAAATGGATCAAAAAACTCAATCCAACCTTTTGCTGCCTACAAGAAATGCACCTGAATAGTCAGAACAAACATAGACTCAAAACAAAAGGCTGGAGAAAAATTATCCAAGCAAACAACACCCATAAAAAAGCTGGAGTGGCCATACTAATATCAGATAATGCAAACTTTATACTCAGGAAGGTTGTAAGGGACAAAGATGGACATTTTATATTAATCAAGGGGTATGTAGAGCAGGAAGAAATAACTCTCCTAAACATATATGCACCGAATGAGGGGCCAGCAAAATATTTAATACAACTGTTGACAAATCTGAAAAATAATATCAATAACAACACAATAATTGTGGGGGACCTCAACACGGCTTTGTCAACACTGGATAGGTCAACCAGACTGAAACCCAACAAGAATATACTAGACCTGAGGAGAGAATTGGAAGAAAGAGGCTTAGTGGATACATATAGGACACTCCACCCCCAGAAACCTGGATACACATTCTTCTCCAATGTACATGGGACATTCTCCAGGATAGACTACATGCTGGCACATAAAACATACCTCCATAATATCAAGAGGATAGAAATTTTGCAGACTGCCTTTGCTGACCATAAGGCTCTGAAATTATTTGTGAATTCCAAAGGGACTCAGAAGAAAAACCTTAACACCTGGAAGTTAAACAGCCTCATACTCAATAACCAGTGGGTCCGAGATGAAATCAAGGAGGAAATCAAAAGGTTCCTGGAAACAAATGACAATAAAGACACAAACTATCAGAACTTATGGGACACAGCAAAAGCAGTACTGAGAGGAAAATTTATAGCTTTGCAAGCACACATCAGGAAGGAAGAAGGAGCTTACCTGAGTAGCCTAATGACACAGCTAATAGAACTAGAAAATGCTCAACAAAAGGACCCAAAAATAGGAAGACAGAAGGAAATAACAAAGCTGAGAGCAGAAATCAATGAAGTGGAAACCCAAAAAACAATCCGAAAGATCAACGAAAGCAGAAGTTGGTTCTTTGAAAAAATAAACAAGATTGATAGACCACTGGCAAACCTAACAAAGAGAGAGAGAGAAACTTGATAACTCGTATCAGGAATGAAAAAGGAGAGATCACTACTGATATGTGAGAGATTCAGAGAGTAATCAGAAACTACTTTGAGAAACTCTATGCCACTAAAAATGAGAACCTGGAAGAAATGGATAAATTCTTGGACTCTTATAATCTTCCACGGTTGAAGGAAGAGGATGTAGCATATCTAAACAACCCCATCACCACTGATGAAATTAGAATGGTAATCAAAGGTCTGCCGAAAAACAAAAGCCCAGGCCCAGATGGATTCACTAATGAATTCTTTCAAACTTTCCAAGAGGAACTACTACCAATCCTGGCAAGACTCTTTCATGAAATTGAACAAACGGAAACACTTCCAAATAGCTTTTATGAAGCCAACATCACCTTGATACCTAAACCAGACAGAGATGCTACAAAAAAAGAAAATTACAGACCAATATCGCTGATGAATGCAGATGCAAAGATCCTCAACAAAATCCTTGCAAATAGGATTCAATGCCTCATTAAGAAGATCATCCACTATGATCAAGTAGGTTTCATCCCAGGAATGCAAGGCTGGTTTAACATCCGTAAATCTATCAACATCATACACAACATCAATAACAAGAAAAATAAAAACCACATGATCATATCAATACATGCAGAGAAAGCATTTGATAAGGTCCAACACCCATTCTTGATCAAAACTCTCAGCAAGATGGGAATGGAAGGAACCTTTCTCAATATAGTTAAGGCCATCTACCACAAGCCAGAAGCAAATATTGTCCTCAATGGAGAAAAACTGAAAGCCTTTCCTCTAAATTCTGGCACAAGACAAGGCTGTCCTCTCTCACCACTCCTATTCAACATAGCACTGGAAGTACTCGCTATAGCGATTAGGCAAGAAAAGGATATCAAGGGAATCCAGATAGGAAAGGAAGAAGTCAAGCTCTCACTGTTTGCAGATGACATGATACTCTACTTAGAAAACCCCAAAGACTCTTCCAAAAAGCTTCTAGAAACAATAGACTCATATAGCAAGGTGGCAGGCTACAAAATTAACACACAATAATCAATGGCCTTTCTATACACCAACAGTAATAAGGAAGAAATGGACATTAAGAAAACAACCCCATTCACAATAGTGCCACACAAACTCAAATATCTTGGAATCAACTTGACTAAAAATGTGAAGGACCTATACATAGAAAACTATAAAACTCTGCTCCAAGAAATAAGAGAGGACACGCAGAAATGGAAATGCATACCCTGCTCATGGATTGGCAGGATTAACATCATCAAAATGGCAATACTCCCCAAGGCATTATACAGATTTAATGCTATCCCTCTAAAGATACCCATGACATTCTTCAAAGAAGTGGATCAGACACTTTTGAAATTCATTTGGAACAATAAACACCCTCGAATAGCCAAAGCAATCATTGGGAAAAAGAATATGGGAGGAATTACTTTCCCCAACTTTAAACTGTACTACAAAGCAATAGTTATCAAAACAGCATGGTATTGGAATAAGGACAGGCCCTCAGATCAGTGGAATAGGCTTGAATACTCAGAAAATTTTCCCCAGACATACAATCAACTAATTTTTGATAAAGGAGCAGGAAACCCTAAATGGAGCAGGGAAAGCTTCTTCAACAAGTGGTGTTGGCACAATTGGATAGCTGCTTGCAAAAAATTGAACTTAGACCCCCAGCTATCATCATGTACGAAGGTAAAATCCAAATGGATTAAAGACCTCGATATCAGCCCAAAAACCATAAGATATATAGAACAGCACATAGGCAAGACACTCCAGGACATTACAGGCATCTTCAAGGAGGAAACTGCACTCTCCAAGCAAGTGAAAGCAGAAATTAACAGATGGGAATATATTAAGCTGAGAAGCTTCTGGACCTCAAAGGAAATAGTGCCCAGGATACAAGAGCCACCCACTGAGTGGGAGAAACTATTCACCCAATACCCATCAGATAAGGGGCTAATCTCCAAAATATACAAGGCACTGACAGAACTTTACAAGAAAAAAACATCTAATCCCATCAAAAAATGGGGAGAAGAAATGAACAGACACTTTGACAAAAAAGAAATACAAATGGCCAAAAGACACATGAAAAAGTGCTCCACATCACTAATCATCAGGGAGATGCAAATCAAAACAACGATGAGATACCACCTCACACCACAGAGAATGGCACACATCACAAAGAATGAGAATAAACAGTGTTGGCGGGGATGTGGAGAGAAAGGAACTCTTATCCACTGCTGGTGGGAATGCCGTCTAGTTCAACCTTTATGGAAAGCGATATGGAGATTCCTCCAAAAACTTGAAATCGAGCTCCCATATGATCCAGCTATACCACTCCTAGGAATATACCCTAAGAACACAAAAATACAGTATAAAAACCCCTTCCTTACACTCATATTCATTGCAGCACTATTTACCATAGCAAGACTATGGAAACAACCAAGATGCCCTTCAACAGATGAATGGCTAAAGAAACTGTGGTACATATACAGAATGGAATATTATGCAGTTGTCAGGAGAGATGAAGTCATGAAATTTTCCTATACATGGATGTACACGAAATCTATTATGCTGAGTTAAATAAGCCAGAGAGAGAGAAAAACACAGAATGGTCTCACTCATCTATGGGTTTTAAGAAAAATGAAAGACATTCTTGCAATAATAATTTTTAGACACAAAAGAGAAAAGAGCTGGAAGTTCCAGCTCACCACAGGAAGCTCACCACAAAGAGTGATGAGTTTAACTAGAGAAATAACTACATTCTGAACTTTCCTAATAATGAGAATGTATGAGGGAAATGGAGAGCCTGTTTAAAGTACAGGCAGGGGTTAGGTGGGGAGGAGGGAGACTTGGGACATTGGTGGTGGGAATGTTGCACTGGTGATGGGTGGTGTTCTTTACATGACTTAAACCCAAACACAATCATGTATGTAATCAAGGTGTTTAAATAAAATTTAAAAAAAAAGACAAAAAAAAAGTCTTTCTAAAAACAAAAGTCTAGGCCCAGATGGATTCACTAATGAATTATTTCAAACCTTTCAAGAGGAACTATTACCAACCCCTTTCAGACTCTTTCAGGTAATTGAATAAACAAAAACACTGCCAAATATTTTTAATGAAGCTAACATCACTCTGATACCAAAACCAGAGATGCTGCAAAAATATTATAAAACAATATTACAGATAAATATGGATGCAAATATTCTCAGCAAAATCCTTGCAAATAGATCCCACACTGCATCAAGAAGGTCATACACTACGACAAAGTAGGTTTCATCCCAGGATTGTAGGGTTGGCTTGACATCCATAAATCAATCAACATAATACATCATATCAACAAAAAAGAAAAAATTGTACGATCCCATCATTAGATGCAGAACGAGCTTTCAATAAGATACCACACCTATTCTTGATAAAAAAAAATAAAAATCTCTCATCAAGATGAAAATGAAAGGAACTTTTCTCAATATAGTCAAGGCCAACTACCACAAATCAATTTCAAATATTATTCTCAATGGAGATAAACTAAAAGCCTTTCTGCTAAAATCTGGTATAAAACAAGGCTGCCCTCTCTCACCAATCCTATTCAGCATAGTACTGGAAGTACTTGCTATAGTTATTAGGCAAGAAAAAAAATCAAGGGCATCCAGATAGGAAAGGAAGAAGTCAAGCTCTCACTGTTTGCAGATGAAATGATATTCTACTTAGTAAACCCTAAAATCACTACCAAAAAGTTTCTAGAGACATTAGATTTATACAGGAATGTGGCAGACTACAAAAGTAACATGCAAACCTCAATGGCCTTTACATACACCAATAATGATAGAGAAGAAATAGACATTAAGAAAACAACCCATTCACATTAGTGTCACACAAACTCAAATAACTTGGAGTTAACATGACTAAAGACATGAAGGGCCTATACAAAAAAAAAAAAAAAAACAAAACAAACAAAAAAAAAACAAAAAACAACTATAAAACCCTGCTCCAAAAAAATAAGAGGGACACAAGAAATTGGAGACACATATCTGCTCATGGTTTGGCAGGATTAACATCAATAAAATGGCAATACTCCCCAAAGCATTGTACAGATGTAACACAATCCCTCTAAATATACCCATGACATTCTTCAAAATGGATAAAACACTCCTGAAATTCATTTGGAACAATAAACACTCACGAATAGCTAAAGGTCTTACTTTTTCCTATTTTAAATTGTATTACAAAGAAATATTTATTAAAAACAGCCTAGTACTGTAATAAAGACAGATCTTCAGATCAGTGAAATAGAATTGTGTATTCAGAGAATATTCCCCAGATATATAATCAATTAATTTTTGATAAAGGGGCAAGAAATCCAAAATGGAACACGGAAAGCCTCTTCAACAAGTGGTGTTGGCACAACTGGTTAGCCACTTGAAAAAAAAAACTCAGACCCCTGTCTAACACCATGTACAAAGGTCAAATTCAAATGAATTCAAAAGACTTTGATACCAGGTCTGAAACCATAAGATATAGAGAACAACACGTAAACACTCCATGTTTTACGCAAACACTTAAAACACATAAAAACACTCCATGATATTGAGACTAAAGGCATCTTCAAGGAGGAAACAATATTCTCCAAACAAGTGGAAGCAGAGTTAAACAGATGGTAATATATTAAGCTGAAAATCTTCTGTATCTCAAAGGAAATATTGCCTAGGATACAAAAACCACCCACAGAATGGGGAAACTACTCACCCAATACACATTAGATAAGGGGCTAATATCTAAGATATACAGGTACTGACAAAAATTAACAAGAGAAAAACATAACCCCATAAAAATGGGGAGAAGAAATGAACAGGCACTTCCTTTATGAAGATATACAAATGGCCAAAGGACACATGAAAAAAGGTTCGAAATTACTAATCATCAGAGACATTCAAATCAAAAGAACTATGAGTTACTATCTCACGCCACAGACACTGGCACAGGTCACCAAGAACAATCAGTGTTGGTGAGGATGTGGAGAGAAAAGAACTTATTTACTGTTGGTGGGAATGTCATCTGGTCCAGCTTTTCTTGAAAACAATATGGCCATTCCTCAAAAAAACTGTAAATTGAGCTTCCATATGATCCAGCTACACCACTTCTAAGGATATACCCTAGAAACAACAACAACAACAACATCAACAAAGAACACAATACAAAAATACCTTCCTCACACCTATATTCAATGCAGCACTATATACAATAGCCAGACTCTAGAAACAACCAAGATGCCCATTAACAATGAATGACCTAAGAAACGTGGTACATATAGAGAATGGAATATTATGCAGCCTTTGGGAGAGATAAAGTCATGAAATTTCCATATACATCTATTATGGTGAGTGAAATAAGTCAGAGGGAGAGAGACGTAGAATAGTCTCACTCATGTATGGGTTTTACAAGGTGCTTATTCAATTTTTCTTTCACTTAATTACCATGATTACAAAGTTGCTCAAGATTGAATTTTAGTTTTGCAGTGTATAACATCCATGGACATTTCCTACCACCAGTGTTCCTGATTTCCTTTCCTTTCTCTGGCTTCTTCTGGGGTAGCATTTTACTCTTCTCTCTCTCTCTCTCTCTCTCTCTCTCTCTCTCTCTCTCTCTCTCTCTCTCTCTCTCTCTCTCTCTCCCTCCCTCTATCTCCCACCCTCTCTCTCCCTCCCTCTCTTTCTTTCCCTCTTATCTTCCCTCCATTTATTTTTTTTGATCTCTTCCTTTTTTCCTTTTTAGAGACTGTGGTTTGCACTATTGTTAATGAAGGGGTATCATGTATATTATTTTATCTCTGTTCAACACCCAGTTAATGTCTCAAGTGGTCAGTTCCAAGTATCATTGTCATTGAGTTTCTTTATCTACCCTAGTTTCCTACAATGGACTAGTCCTCCTGCTTACCTCTTTATTGTCCCTGGGTATTATTACCACACTATCTTTTATTTTTCATATTATAATAAATGAGTAGTATTATTCTATGTCTATCCCTCTTTCTCTGACTCATTTCACTCAACATAAAAATCTCCATATTCCTCCATGTATAAGTACATTTCATTACTTCTGATATATAAGTACATATATAAGCACATTTCATTACTTCATATATAAGTACATTCATTACTTCAATAACAACTGCTTATTATTCCATTGTGTAGATGTATCATTGTTTATTTAGAAACTCTTTTGTTCTCAGACACTTAGAGTTATTTTCAGATTCTGGTTATTAAAAATTGTGTTGCCATGAACATGGAAGTAAAAGGCATTTTTGTATTGTGTTTTTGTATTCCTATGGATTATTCCTAGGAGTGGTATTATTGAATCATATCAGAGCACAATTTTCAGTTTCTTGAGGTATATCAATATTGCTTTCCTAAAAGGATGGACTAATTGGCATTCCTAACAGCAGTGGATGAGAATCCCTTTTCCCCAATATCCATGCCAGTGCTGTTTGTTCTTTTTCTTTGTGATGTATGCCAGTCTCTGTGGTGTGAGATTATACCTCATTGTTATTTTGATTTGCATGACCATGATAATTAGTGATATGGAGTATTTTTACATGTGCCTTTTGACAATCTGTATTTGTTTTTGAGGAAGTATCTTAATTTCTGAATTAATTTTTCTTAATTTCTTCTCTCCATATTTGAATGGGATTAGATGATTTTTTTTGCTGAGTTCCACCAAGTTGCTTATTTTTAGCTATGATATTGTCCTGTGGGAATGCACAGTGAACAATCAAATGCACAAAAGAAAGCTTCAATAACAAACAGCTAAGTAAGTAGCTAAATTTTGTACTGATCAGGACAAAGATACAGCAAATAAAGGTACCCGTAGAAGACAAGATTCTATAAATTAAACAAGCTTAATCTGGGGCCGGAGAGATAACACAACAGTAGGGCATTTGCCTTGCACACAGCCGACCCAGGACGGACAGTGTTTAAAATCCCAGCATCCCATATAATCCCCCAACTCAGCCAGGAGCGATTTCTGAGCACAAAGACAGGAGGAGTAGTCCCTGAGCTTCGCCAGGTGTGACTCCCTCAAAAAAAGAGAAAAAACAAGCTTAATCTGTTAAAAGTATGAAAAGTAGGTGACTATTAGAAAATACAGGTGATAAGAAACAAATAAAGCTTAGTGATCAGGCATTTGGGTTGTGCCAGATTCTGGCTATGAATATGAATATGAATATGAATATTCTGCAATGAATATGAGTGTGCAGAGAAAGTCATTTTGTTTTATGTTTTGTGTTCTTCAGGTATATCTCTAGAAGTGGGATAGCTGGATCATATGGGAGTTCAGAAACTGTGCTACATATATACAACATAATACTATGCAGCCATCAAGAAAAAAATGAACTGATAACATTTTCCTAGATATGGATGGGCATGGAAACTACTATGCTGAGTTAAATAATTCAGAGGGAGAGAGAAGGTCACAGAATAGTCTCATTCATTTATGGGTTTTAAGAAAAATAAAGATATTGTAATAATACAAAGAGACAATAGAAATGAAGGCTGTAAAGTCCGGCCCACAAGATGAAGCTTACCTCAAGACTAGTGAGTGCTGTTAAAGAAGTAAGTATGCTGATCACTATCATGATACAGGTAGTAAGTGAGAGAAATAGAATGCCTGTCTCAAATACAGGCAGAAGGTGAGGGAGGAGGAAAATGGGTGTCATTGGTGATAGAAGGTTGCACTGGTGAAGGGGGTGTCCCTTTTTATAACTTAAACCCATTTACTAAAATATTTGTTTGTATGATACTTAAATTAAAAAAAATTTTTTTTGGTTTTTGGGCCACACCTGGCGGTGCTCAGGGGTTACTCAGAAATAGCTCCTGGCAGGCACAGGGGAACCATATGGGATGCCGGGATTCAAACCAACAACTTTAGGTCCTGGATCAGCTGCTTGCAAGGCAAATGCTGCTGTACTATTTCTTCGGCCCCAAATTAAAATATTTTTTAAAAAATAGAGATTACAGGAAAAATTTAAATTAAATAATAAAGCTTAATAATAATGTTGAAAGCTTACATTTTGATCTAAATGCTCTGAGGAGCCTCTAAACTATGATGGAATAAACGGATTTGATAAACAAAATCAAACTACACAAATATAACTCAGAACAGAAATGAAAATGAATAAAGCACATTGAGAATTTCACATTATATATTCTTAGCATATCATTATACTATAGACTATAAATTATATACTATATACCATATATACTACAGTATACTACACTATACTAAACCACATTAGACTATACTGCATTATATTTATATATATAATATTATACCAATTCATAAAATATATATTATATCATGCCATATCATAACATACATCAAATATGTTGTAACACATCATATACATTTGTCACATATATGACATGTATCATATATATTCATATAGTATATATTAACATATTTTATCAATGTAACTAATATTTACTAATGTATTATATAAATGATTAATCTGCATATTTAAATATGTGACTTTCAAATTTAAAGCTTTTAGACATTTATAAAAATTATGTCATTTATAAATCTGAAAGTTAATATTTTACAGCATATCTATTTATCTAAAAATCTAAGTAGGTGCTTAAAGAAGATAAAATTATCATATCACTTCAGTATTTCAAACCACAGTATCTATAAGGAAAGAAGAGAAGTAATAGAAATGTCTTCCAGAAGAGCAGACAGGGAATCGGCATAGGGAAGGTAAGAAGGAAACTGGTGACACTGATGATGGGAATTGTGCACTGGTAAAGTTGTTGTATATTGTATGACTGAAATTGAATTATGAATAACTTTGTAAATTAGAAAAAAACAACATATCATAACAGGCTTGTAACCATGATGTCTAATAAAGCAATAAGGTTTCAATGACTAAAAAAACTCCCCCAAACCAGGGCGCAGGAGAGATAGTTTGGAGGTAAGGTGTTTGCCTTACATGCACAAGGGCTTGGTTTGAGCCCCAGCATCCCATATATTCCCCAGAGCCTGCCAGGAGCGATCCCCCAAACCAAAGAATAGAATTAATGATTTCAAGCATACTTAACTAAAATTTTTTTCTTAAAATGAATAAATGTGAGTGAAATGATAATGGAAAGTTAAAAACCATGAATTTATATGCCCTGTAGCCTCCATTGCCATGGAATCTCTGATCTTATTTTGACCTCAGTGGCCAGTGATGACAATGATGTCTATATAAAAATAATATATATATTATAAAATATATATATGTGATCTCAGTGGCCAGTAATATCACTGATGTCTATATAAAATATATATAAATATTATACATATGATATATATATGGATATATATATGGGTATATCCATATATATATATGGATATATATATGGATATATATATGATATATATATGATATATATATGGATATATATATATATATATGGATTTCAATGAATGCTATCCCCTTTCTCCCCATCACCCTGTCCGAAGGGAACATTCCCAAGGCAGGTCTCTCTACCTAAACTCCCAGTGGCATTAGGCTTATACCTACTGTTGCTCGTATTTTTCAAGAAGGTAAATCTTTTCTACCAGGTAAGAATGCAGGACAAGAATGCAGGGGATTTCATGGTAGGACAGAGTCTCATAAGGAAACAATTCAGAGACACACTGAGACACACTGAGTCTAAATCCAGGATAGAACATCAATCCTCTAGCAGACCAGAGAGCCAAGGGTAGGTGTTGGAGACTTTTTGGCATAACTAAAAGCCCCTTTTTACTAAAATCAAAATGGAGTCTCTGAAAGTCTGAGCAAAAATGCCTACGTGACAATAAGCACGAACTGCCAGCCTGAGCAGCTGGCAGATGTGGCCTTTGCCCTTGGACCTAAAGAAAAGGGAGTTACTGCATACCTCACAGCTAGGGGAGTCGACCACAGGCACCAGGATGTTCTCGTAAAGGTAGGGGCTAGTGGGCCTAAGCGGAGATTAGATCTTGTACTTTGTTGCTCAAACACAATGTGGGCCTCATGACTGATGAATGCCAGCCTCATGTTGTATAACCTTGTTAATTTTGAAAAAAAAATAAGATGTGCCTATGGAAAGTTACAGTTATTCCAAGAATGCCTTGCCCCCTTTCTCTTTGTTTGGCCTGACTATATAAGATCTACCCTTCCCCATAATAAACGGACTCTTGATCGGAATCTTTCATCTTGAGTCTCTTTATTTCCCAGCCCCTCTTCTCCTTTAGGCCGGAATCCTCTTCGTGACTCGTGAATAACTGTTGTGGTCTCCAGCCTCTCCCATGGGTCAGGGTCTCTGGTGGGCCGCAGGTAGGGGTTCAGGGGAGCCTATTACCTCAAGTTCAGAAATTATTTGGGTTCTGTGGCTGGGTCTGAGTTTAGAGCTATTGGAGAATTGGAATCTCAGCTCTGCATAACACAAGTAACAGACCCATGTGGGGGACCACTCACACAGGGGTCCCTTTGTGGCACTGCTTAGTACAGTAGAGACAAGTTTCTGAGAGCCTCTTAGCAGAGTAGACCAGGGTTCTCTCTGAGGCAGTCCATGGATCATGGGCCTTATGCTAGAAGTTTTCTTGGCAGAGCTAGCTGGGACCATGGCTACCCAGAATCCCCACCTCACTCTTCTTTTCAGCTTTGGAAGGCAGAGAGGAAGAGACCCCCCCCCTTACTGAAGGTAAGAAGCCATCCTTCACAGCTCTCCAGGGGGACCCTCCTCTCCCTGTCCTCAAGTCTCAGGCCATGAGATCTAAGGATGTCAGTGTAGACAGGACCCAGGGTAGCTTAGACAGAACCTGAGGGGCTTTGCGAAGTCCAGGTGACTCATTTTGTCATTTGTGAAGGGCAGTGACTGCTGTTCCCAGATGGGCAGGGTTGAGGGGTGCAGGACACATGTGCCTTTGGACTTAGTCACATTCCCTGAGTGCTTGGATAGCAGGTCCTCTCGGGGCTCCAGGGTGGTTCTGACACCTCAAGATGGTCTGACAGACCTTTGCCCTGAAGCAGATGCCTCTTGTGTAAGATTGTGTAAGTTAGGCAGGTCCTGGATACTCAGAGACCGAGCACAACAGGGTCACCCTGATCCGACCAGCAGCTTTGCTGTTGCCACTGACGAACACCCCTCGCCCTGCAGCCAGATTCCTACTAATCGGTGGAGGTGCCCTTGTGGCTGTATATAATCGTAAATTGATTATTCTCTTCATCCTCTATCAAATCAGGGCGGGGTGGGGAGTTGCCTCTCCTGGACAAGGACTACAAGGCCTGGGAGCCATGGAGATGGGTGTGGTGGCCCTACTGCAGTTGATGGATTAGTGACAAGATGGGGCAGTTGGAGGTGTTCGAACATGATGGCCCAGAGGCTGAGGGATGGGGCAGGAGGGATCCAGAGCTCATCACCCCAGTCAGGCAACAGAATCCTTTCTTTTCCCTCCTGCTCCATCCAGTGCTCTATGTCTTCTGCAGAGAGAACAGCATAGAGGCTCAGTGTAGAGAGCCCCTCTATAACATCTCTATTTGGCTTTCAGGACCTCCACAAGGGAATCCTAGACTGTGCCCCACCACTGGACTGCCCTGGCACCACCTACCAATTTGCCCCCCCCAGCCACATATAACCTTGGACTTCCAGGGCCTCCTACCACCTTGACTCTCCAGGTGCCACCAATCCACTTGGCCCTCACAGAGCTACCTACCACGTGGGCCCTCCCAATGCCACCTATCACCTTTGCCCTTCAGAAACCACCTACCACCTTGGCCCTCCCAGTGTCACCTATGCCTTGGCCCTCCCGGAGTCACCTACCAGCTTGGCCCTCCTAGCACCACCTACCACATTGGTCCTACTGTGGCCTCCTACTACTTGGCCCTCCCAGGGCCTCCTACCACCTTGGCCCTCCCAGATTTTCCTACAGCCTTGTCCCTCTAAAAACCACTTACCACCTTGTCCCCCCAAGCCACCTATACCTTGGCCCTCCTGGTGTCACATACCATCTTGGACTTCCCGGTGCCACCTACAACCTTGACCCCCACTAGGGCCTCCTACCACCTTGGCCCTCCAGGGGACTTCTACCACCTTGGTCCTCCAGGGGACTTCTACCACCTTGGCCTTCCTGGTGCTACCTACCACATTGGCCCACACAGAGTCACCTACCACCTTGGCCCTCCTGGAGCTATCTACTACTTTGGCCCTCCCAAGTTGTCTGACCAACTAGGCCCTCCCAGATTATCCTACCACCTTGGCCCTTCAGGAGCCTCCTACACCCTTGGCCCGCTAGGAGCCATCTATAACCTTGACCCTAGCACTGCCACCTACCACCTTGACCCACCAAGAGCCACATACCACCTTGGCCCTCCTGGAGCACCTAACACCTGGTCCCTCCAGGTGCTACATACCACCTTGGACTTCCAGGGGCTACCAACCTCCCTGGCCCTCCTGGAGTTACCTACCACCTTGGACCTCCCCGCACCACCTACCATTTTGGCCATATGGGGCCTCTTAACACCTTGGCCTTTCCAGAGCCTCCTACCACCTTGGGCTACCACCAGGGCCCTTTGGGACCACCTACCACCTAGGCCCTACAGGTGCCAAGTACCACCTGGGCCCTCCAGAGTTACCTACCATCATGACTCTCCTGGCAACACCTACCATCTTGGCCCTCCCAGGGCCACCTACCACCTTGGCCTTTCAAGAACCACCTTGCCCCCCCCAGCAACATCTACCACCTTGGCCCTCCAGGAACCACCACCACCTTGCCCACCTCCCCCTCATACCACCTACCACATTGGCCCTCCCTGAGTCACCTACCACCTTGGCCCTTCTGGTGCCACCTACCACCTTGGATCTCCTGGTACCACCTATCACCTTGGCCATACTGAGGCCTCTTAACACCTTGGCCCTTCCAGAGCCTCCTACCACTTTGGCCATCCTGAATTAACCTAACACCTTGGCTCTCCTGGCACCACCTACTACCTTGGACCTCCTGGGGCCACCTACCACCTAGGTCTTCCTGGGGCCTCCTAACACCTTGTCCCTTCCAGAGCCTCCTACCACCCTTGCCATCCCAAGGCCTCCTACCACCCTGGCCTTTCAGGGGCCACCTACTACCTTGGCCATCCCAGCACCATCTACCACTTTGGCCTCCTCCACGAATCACCTACCCTTGACCCTCCCGAAGTCACCTATCACCTTGACCATCCTGGCACCACCAATTAACTTGGCCCTTCCAGTGCCTCCTACCACCTTTGCCCTCCAGGGGTCTCCTACCACCTTTGCCCTCTAAGGGCTTCCTACCACTTTGGCCTTCTAACACCACCTACCACTTTGGCTCTCCCAGAGCCAGTTACCACCATGCCCCTCCCTGTGCCACTTCCACCTTGGCATGCCTGGGGCTATCTACAACCTTTGCTCTCACGGGGCCTCCTACTACCTTGGCCCTCCTGGTGCATCAACACAAAAACAGGTTTATGAAGTTCTTCAGATGCCTATTTTGTTGTGTTTGATCAGAGGAATCTGTTGAATAAAACAAAATTTTAATGATTCTGTTGGTTTTCCTGACACTGTGATTGGTGAGGTTCATGGGAGAAAGATAGGGGGGTGATAGCTCTTAGAGATCTCTTCTACCTCCTCGAGCTCCTTCAGGAGCAGACACCTTGTGCTCCCTCACCTCGAACAAGATTTAGGGCTTTTAGTTTTTAGGAAATTATAAGAGGCCACTTGCTCTGTCAATAAAATGTCTTTTCATGAAAAGAATCAAGGATTCAGTTGCCCCAGAAGCAGAAGATTTGACCTTATTTACAGGAAGACAGGAACCAGAGTTGGACATGTTTGTGGACCACACTGAGTGTCTGTTTCATTGATTCCTCTGGAAAGGACACAGAGTACTCTTCCCAGAACAATCTCTAGCTCCAAGATTAAGCACTGAACAGAGATGTTGGGATGAAATACTGACTGGATTGCCACCTACACTTTGGTGTTCCAAAGATGAGGGGGGGAAAGCAATGCCTCCTGAAACTGTGCAAAGTGGGGATGTGAGAACTTTCAAGGGGATAGGATGCCCTGCTTGGAACTTCAGTGTCCCTCTCAGTCAAAGGCTTGCTGCACACTCCTCCACAGCTGAGAACAGCCCCTCATTGATGCCAATCATAGTGTTCCACACAATGTCCTGCTGCTCTTGGGGTGTGTCTTTGGGTTGGTGACTATGAAAACTGTAGGGAGTGGCCAGGCACAGCCTCCCTTGATGGGGTATATTAGCAGGTTCCGCTGTGTAGACTCACTAATAACAATACACAAGAGACTTCTTTCATATATATTCACTTATCATGCATGAATATTTAGTGGAGATACCAGAATATTTATGTTGTTGCCAGAGTCAAGAACATTTCCCCAGAATTCCTACATACTTGAAGCAGAAGTTCAGGACTACAGGTGCTTGAAATCCCACCAGGGTGTCCCATGAAAATGTGTTTTTGATGCAAAGACACTAATATCTACATTTCTAAGGGATATGTAGCAAGGCATTGCCCAGGATCTCAATAATGTGCTGATATTTTCTAGGGGGCACTGGAAGTCACCTTTATAGAAAGACTTTCTGAATGACTGTTTCTAAGAAAACAGACAGCAATCGGTTTAAAGGGCTCCATCATATGCTTTGCATGGAGGAGTGCAATGTTACATCTCCAGCATAACACTGCCCAAAAGACTGAAAATCAGATCCTTTACATTGCCTTCTGATTTCTACCCTCAAGTCCTCTTAAAAGCAGGAAAGCACACACAACCAATACAGCCGCTTTCATATCCAGATGTTTAGCTCCTTGAGCTGAGTGATGCCCCTGATTACCTCCAGTTTACAGATCCAGATCGCAAGAAGAGATTATCTGGGTCTTCATCATGTGGTCTCAGAGTCCATCACCTCTATACAGGGTATTGCTCTCTACCTGCAGTTTATTCTGGAGTGCTTCTGCCTTCTGTATAACAGTACCATCAAACATTTGAAAAAATCTCATTGACTAACTTTCAGCATAGGTCCAACTCTGTGTTAATCACAGCACCACATTGGTGCTATGAGCATAAGGTTGAGGAAGGTTGTGAACGCTACCAACTACGGCCTAAAATGAGCAAATAGGTATTTTTCATACCCTCAGACCTCATATTCTAACAACTTTTATGACAATGTTTATGAGTGAAAGAAGTAGAATGCCTATCTCAAATATAGGCATGGGGGAAGGTGAGAAATGGGGGCATTGGTGGTTGTGAAAAGGGGTGTTCTTTTTATGTCTAAAACCCAACTATAATAATGTTTATAATCAAGGTGATTAAATACATTATTTAAAAATATGATGAAACAAGTTTGTGTGGTTAAGTCATCTTAAATAATTGTCTTAATAAACTGCAACTGTCAACATATTTGAGAAACTAATTTTGTTTTGGCAATAAAGAAAAACACCATGTTAAAATAATTAATGAACTATAATTGACAAGTAATTATTAACAGAAATGATTTTATGATATTCAAATTTTTTGTTTTTCATTGTTTTTGAGTTGATTGGTTTATATATGTTTATTGTGGGCTATGACTTAGAATTTATTAAACTGTACAGTTAGGCTCTGTTTCACTACTATTAATAATTTTGATTAAAATGTTGATATGTCATGGAAATAATATGGGAGGAATATTTTAGTGGAATTTGAAGAAACATAACAATCCCTCTTTGATGAGCTGGAAAACTAGTACAGGAAGTGAAATCTTACCTTGCACTTGCCCTGATATGAAGCTGATCCAATTCCTGGCACCACATGTATCTCAACAATCATTAGTGGGGTGAATTTTGAACACATATCCTGAGATTTTTAGGTGTGGAACACTCCAAAAAGTTAAACTGCTCTAGTCCAAGAGGAAAATTGAATATAAAGTTGAAAATAAAATGTAATGTATATTGTTGTTTTTTTTTTGATTGCTGAGAACATATGTCATTTTGTTTTTTTTTTCCTTTAGACAAACTACTAAATGCTTTAGATGATAGTTTGTTAGCTACAAATTTAGGGAAGTATTAGTAGTAAAGAAAAATTAATGTATCTTTAGGAGATGTGAATAAACTATTAGATTTTTGTTATTTTAAGATTAATCTGGCAATATATATATTTATTACAATCCACCTAGCACCTAGTGTCTACATCCCGATTGACCATGGTGGAATTTTATAATATATAGACTATTTCAAAAGTGGTTATGACTTTTAAATATGTAAAGTCCTTATTTTTCACTGAAAAACACATGCATTTTTGTTTCTTTTTGGCCACAACTATCACTGCTCAGATCTTATTCTTTGTGATCAGAAGTCAATCTAAACAGGCTCAAGGTACTTTATGTAGTGCCAGATATTAAATGCAATTTGGCTACCTGCAGAACAAATGGCCTCTCATGCATACTGTTTCTCAGATCCCAGTTTTTCTCCAGCAATGTATATGGTCTCCCAAGCATACTATAGGTCATTCCTGAATGTTGAGATAGCTCTTCCAAGTATGGCCCAAAACCAAAAGGAGAATGAAAAGAAAAAATCATAAATATTATACTCCCTAAATTCTTTTTCCAAAGGTGTATGGAAAGTAATCTTAAATAAAATCTGCAAGTAAGATACTCTGAGCATTAAATGATAACTAAGTTTCAACAAATGATGCTAACTTACACAAATTGATGGCATTCTCTACTGAATTTTGTGTTGAGATTTTACATATGTCTATTCCATTTAGACTGACTATTCTAGGATCAATATTAGGTCCTAGACTGAACCTATTTGAACCATGTAAGAAATGTGGTGTTCTAAATAGTAATGCGATACATTTCTAATAAAGAACAATTTGTAGAAATAAATGTGAGCATAGATGAGAGTTATATTTGCTTTGAAAAAATATAATTGAATATATTAAATTTTCAATAGTCTCTTGTACCATCAAATTTATTTTTAATGTGTTTCTGTAATCAATAGGCCAGCATTTTATAAATTAGTAATTTAAAAATATTACGTATTGTGGCCGGAGCAATAGCACAGGAAATAAGATTCTTGCCTGGCATGTGACTGACTCAGGTTTCCTTGCCAGTATCCATATGGTTTCTTGAGCCCTAGTATAAGAAATCACTGAGTTTTAATCTAGGAGTAAGCATTGAGCACCATGAATTATGTACCATCCTCCATGATAACCAAAAGAAAGTAAAAAAATATCTATGCATATGAATCACAGTGGTTTTACTTATTGTTTCAGATATGCTAGAAAGTAACCAATGATCTTCCACGATGTATTGTACTTCAAAGCTTTTTAGAGCTCTAAATATCTGTCTGTTATACTCATTATATAAATCCAGACCTTCCTCTACTTCACAATTTTTCTAGAATCCTTCATTCCTATTTTCCTTGAATTCGGCATTCTTGATTTCTCTCTTCTTCAAATGATCTCTTCACAAAATTCTGAAAAAGAATAGACAATGCTAGCAGTTATAGTTTCACTGCAGCATTCTAGTTCCTAAAGTTAATGAATTAAAAGAACAGTCAGCCCTATAATACTACATTCTTCCATTTTACCTGGTGATTTATGAAGCACTCAATTGAGTACCATGATAAATCAGTAGTGTAAAACCACTGGCTTATTATGTTTTTAGGCTATATTTCCCCATCCAATAGCAGACTTTGTTTACTCATTCTTTCTAGCAATGTATTTCCTTATAATTTCCAAAGTATTTTCTATCAGAATGGTCTCCCACATTTCCCTTTCTATGATACTACTATTATGTGCCATTATGTAATTTTTACATGAACTTATACTCATAGAGATTACACTAATACATTGTATTCTCCCCAGAATTAGCTAAACCCATTACTCATTAAAGATACAGCTTTCTATATATGAATGCCTGAGTAATCAAAAGATAGACTATTAGAAGCTAGACTTAATATCATCTTTGGTTACCAAAGCTATTTTCAGAAGGCTCAATTTCTTCCTTTGTCACAGCTAACATGCTATCCCTACAAATAATTGTCCTGAGTTTGTATTGTATCATTTGCCATAGTTTAATGGAATCGTATTTGCTTTTGAATTGCTGATAGGCTGACAATTGAATTGTAATATTCATGCACTTTATTTAGTAAAAATTTTTAGAAATCTGGTAGTTGCCATTGAGAAACAAAAACAATATAGAGACCGACAGTATATTAAGATAGACTATTTGATTTGAAACTACAATTATGCTTTCCGCAGTGTTCCATTTCTAACACTGCCATTGTATTTTCTGTTTATTCAGGATTTTCTTGAACCATCATAGTTGATGAACAGACATATAGTTCCCCCTTACAATTAACATTTTTGTTGAACCAATTATCATTATTGAGAATAGGCCTTTTTATATTTTTCTTTTCTGCTTATCATTCATTTTATTTTTAGAATGTTTTACTACGGCAACTTTGAGTGTAATGTTATATGGGTCATATGCACAACACTATTAATATGCCTATTGATACATGATTTTCACTAGAAAAAAATAAAAACTCTACCTTAGAATGTCATTGGCACGTTTAACCCAATTTACCCAACCTCATAAATGCTTCTTTTCTGGCAAGCATTCATTTGGTTTATGGTTTAAAAGGTTGTTTTCTATTTAGTTCATTTATTTGTTAATGGATGTACATGAGTGAAATTATAGAACTTTCATTGCAATTTATTTCATTAAATGGGATGCCTCCTAGGCTTTGGTTTTTAAGGCATATCTTTTCCAAATGTCTGAATTTTGTTAAAGTTTATATGTAAATAAGATTTCTGAAAGCACCTAGTTAACAAAATTGAACATTATATGATTGTTATAAAAAATTTTTTAGCAACATTTAAAAAAAACACACAATTATTTAAAAAATAAGTACCATGGGGCTGGAGAAATAGCACAGTGGTAGGGCATTTGCTTTGCATGCAACCAATCTGGATGGATGGTGTTTTGAATCCTTCATCCCATATGCATTTGCCTTGCATGCAGCCAATCTGGATGGATGGTGTTTTGAATCCTGCATCCCATATGGTCTGCCATACCTGTCAGGAGGTATTTCTCAGTGCAGAGCCAGGAGTAACCTGAGTGCTGCCAAGTGTGACTGAAAAACAAAACAAAACAAACAAAAGCCAAAACCTAAGTATCATATTTCAAATAAGAAATAAATATTGGGGCCAACAAGGTGTCGCTAGAGGTAAGGTGTCTGCCTTGCAAGCACTAGCCAAGGAAGGACAGTGGTTTGATCCCCTGGCGTCCCATATGCCAGGGGCAATTCCCCCAAGCCAGGGGCAATTTCCGAGCGCTTAGCCAGGAGTAACCCCTAAGCATCAAATGGGTGTGGCCCGAAAAAAAAAGATAAATAAATATTAGAACCTTCAGTATCCTTCTGTGTTTTCGTGCCATCACTGTTCATTTGCCCTTTGGGCTAGTCAGCTTGGTGCTGGGAAGGGAACATGGATCTTACACCTTAATCTCTTTCACAGAACCAAATGGCGCTGTCTTTTGGGGTCTTTACCATTATCCTTCTGGGTCCCAGTGCCATTTCCGAAACTTTGTTCCCTGGGGGCAGTGAGACTGTGTCTGGGTGGTAACATGGAGGCTACAGACCTAATCCCCTCTACCAAGCTGGAACAAATGGGGCCTTCTCTCCTCTACAGCTTTCCTTCAGTCTTTTTCTGGGTTCCAGTACTATCAGTCCTCATTTTCCAAAACCAAAGTCATTTCAATTTATATCATAGACTCTCTGGCATACTGGATCTAACACTTCTTTCAATAGACTGAGGAATACAATACTCCAAACCACTAACTGCAAAGTTTAATGGGAACCTAAGGAAGACATCTACTGTAGGAGACACAGAGAGAAATCCTGGCAAATGTCCAAGTCCACCAAATGCCTGAACTTTATAGATGAGGACCTAAAATCAGTACTTAATGGTTTAGCAATGAAAATCAAGGAGTCACTAGCCTGAGAAATAAGAAATTTATAGATGAACAATTCAACCAACTCAAAGAAGAGCTCTTTCAGAAGATGAGGGAATCCATACAAATGGAACAGAAGGAAATAAATGTTAGCAAGCCATAATAGTGTAATTACACAGGTGGAGAATCAAATAATCAAATTTATTGACAAATTACAAACCAGCCTTGATAAAAAAAAGAAGTAAAAAATAAAAGGAGAGACAAAACCCTGGAAGAAAATGTAAGGCACTAATGAATATAGACAGGAGAAATAATTTCTGAATTATAGGAATTCTAGAAGGGGAAGAAAACAGGAAAAAGGAAGAACATATAGTGAGGGAGATAAAGAAGCAGAAAACTTCCCTACCTTTGGGAAAGAGGACTTTGTACAAATCCAAGAAGCAGAAAGAGTTCCAAACAAAATAGACCATAAGAGAACAATACCAAGACATTTGGTAATCCAAATGACAAAAAAAAAAAAAAAAGCAAAGAGAGATATTGACTCTTTAAAGCAGTAAGGGAGAAATAAAAGCCCAAGTATAAAGAATCAAACATAAGAATCAAACCAGATCTTCCACTTGAAACAAACCAGGCAAGACTGGAATGACATATTCAAACTACTGAATTAAAGAAACTTTCAACCTAGAGTCCACTACCGAGCTATGCTCTCATTTACATGGGAGGAAGGGTTAAAAACATTCTCAGACAAAAAGAACTCACTATATTTGCGCTAACCAAACTGACCCTAACTGAACTACTCAAAGAACAATTACACAAATCAAATTCCCTATTGTAACAACAACTCTACACAATATAATGGCACAACAACCCTTCTGTCAATAGTTTCCTTAAATGACAATGGATTAAACTCTCCTATCAAGAGTGGATACAGCTGGGGCCAGAGAGCTAGCATGGATAGCAAAGTGTTTGCCTTGCATGCAGAAAGTTGGTGGTTCGAATTCCGGCATTCCATTTGGTCCTCTGAGCTTGCCAGAAGTGACTTCTGAGCATAGAGCCAGGAGTAACCCCTGGTTGTCACAGTCAGTCTTCTGTAGATATCTAACTTAGCTTTTGTACAAATCAAAGGATGACATGTCTTCTGATTTCATCTTATCCTCAGGAGGTGCAGTAAAACAACCTGCTCTTAGACCAAGTTGTTACCATTTCCTCATTGTCAGGATGTCATATCAAAACCAGCACATGTTGTTGTAGAGCAGCATTGTTTTTGAGAGTGTTATATGCACAATCTGTTTCACTAGGCCTTTCTTTAATGAGGTCATGATTGGGCTAGAGAGTAGAAAACCTTTCCATCTGACTTACCAGCATTATATTTTTTTGAGATGTATGTTCCATTTCACCTGGGTCAGTTTTTCAACTGGTTTGGTGTTTAAAGTCTGATAATTTTTATTTCCACATACCATTTTATTGTATTTTTTTATCTCTTAACTTTCAAAAAAGAGATTGCTAAACCTTCTACTATTGTTTTAATGACTTTATTGGACATACAAATATACTTGCTACTAAACTTTTTCTTTCTTATTCTCTATCATTTTATTTTTCTTTTAGTTTATCTTTCTATTTTATTTTTATTTTTAATAACTTTTCTTTCCATCATCTTGAAACAAATGTATTTTGATAAGTTATGTCAACTATGTGATGCATTTTATTTATATAAAAAATTAAAAAAGTAATATTGCAGTTGTGTTTATAAATTTGTAGATATATAGCATTCCATAGTTATAAGAAGTTAAATAAATATTTAATAACATTTTCACATACATTTAAAAGATTTATTTTTATATTCATAATTGATTTATCTTAAGTATATCTTACATTTCTAAGATATTCTTAAAAAGGCAAGATAATATATTCATTCTTATGTTCATTGTGCACTTTATTAAAAAAACTAGAATATGGAAACAGCTCATGTATACAATGACAAATGAGTGGATGATACATGTATACAAAGAAATATGATGTTACCAAAAGCAATGATGAACATGTAAATTGCCACACCTTTATAAAAATGGTGGACATGGTGCTAAATGAAGTCAGAAAATCCATAACAAATAACAAAAGTCTTTACAATTGTAAATGACAAAGAAATAAGAGCAGCTTGATTAATAGCACCCTAGCCCTAATTTAATCCACATCCTTATAGTAATCCTTACTAGAAATTGCCAATTAGAGTCAATTGTACATTCAAACCATACTTATCTTTCATTATCAATTTAAAAAATGGCCAAAGTCATAGCATAACTTATTTTATTACCAAAACCTTGTCCTACTTTAACCCGAAAAAATCTAATCACATTCTTAAAGGAACCCATAGAAAACCTTACCAGACCTAAATGTACCTTTTAGCTCCAATTTCACAACTATCTAATATATATAAATATATATATATATATTTGGTTTTGGATCACACCCAGTGGCACCCAAGGATTAATCCTGACTATCCAGTATTTAATATTTACTTTCAACCCTGAAAAAAACAAATCAATACCCCTACTTTAATAGGATCCTTTCAATAATAGGACATTATCCTAATTTGTATGCAACTCATATTTAATAGTTACCCCTGCAAAAGTGTAGGTGAAAAATTACCAATTAGCATAGACTGAACAATTGCCCTATATTTAACTTTCATTTTCAGATTGAAAATGTTTCATTGAAGAGTAATTAACTTAAGAACTACTTCATTTTCAGTCTCTTTCTAGTGCTCATAGTGAATAAAATATATGTGTCCCAAGATCTTTACAGGGAGTCAACAGACATAACAGGACATATTTTTACACCATTGTAAACAAGTGTTTTTTTATTTTCTGAGCAGGCCCCCTGAACATTAGGTCCTGCCCCCTCTACTGAACCACTGCTAGTTCCTCTATCACTCCAGAAGGCTAAATTTTAGGGTGATATTCCTGGGCTTTTTAAATCTAGAAATGGGTTAGGCTCACTTATATATGGGTTCAGGCAGCCTCCAAATCCAAACCACTTTGCATTTTAGCCAGCCAATGCTCACAGTTCTACTAATGACATCCCACACAACTCAAACATAGACTTCCTGTCACAGGTTGAAAACGAAAGAAAAGGAGAAGCACGAAGTCTAATCCCTCAAAGAGTCTTTGAAAAACTGATTACAAAGATTCTCTGAATAGCAGAGCTGAGAAAAAGATTATGTGCTTAATCATTGGGTTCAAATAATTAATTGTTTAGTCCTTTCCTTCAAATTATGCTGTTTTATCTACAGCTATTGAAGTCACATGCCATCATTATATAGACAACTTTAGTTTAGATGACTATTCTTAGTGTATATTGTCCACCATGGAACTGAGGCATAAGACCTGTAGACTGAATATTAGATGCCATCCATATGACATATATCATATTTTAAAAGATTAAATGTATGAAAATCTCAAATCAATTCTCAAGAAGCCATTTAGAATATTTGCTTAGTGTTTAAGATATACATAATTATGATGCCAGAAAGGTTAAAGTCACTGCTTGTGAACTATCTCAGTTCAATGTGCCAGAGGAGATGTACTTGTCCACTTAAGCATACACAAACTCTGAAAAACAAGAAACATATAAATGAATCAAGTGCATAGGAAAGGGCTATATTTACTACCATGAATTATTTATGTTTGCAATAATAATAATTACAAAGTAGATAAAAAGGAACTCTTAGAATGGAAAATAAATATAAAAATTTTCAATCAAATTAAATCAAATAGATAAGAAAAATTCAATTAAATTACAGATTTATCACTTCCAGATAATTTCGGAGTGTTTTCAATAGCTGCTATTTAACAAACACTGTCCTCCCCAGAGAGATACATTTTAGTATTTTAACCATAGATTACATCTATTCAGTATAGAAATTCATACAAAGAGACTCATGCAGTTATGTACTTTCTCTACTTCTTTATTACAGCATAGTTCTATAAAAATCAATGTGTATTTTTATTTAGTTCTTTAATTTATCCTTAATGATATAATATTTCAATAAATACCAGTTGTTTATTGATGGACACTTTTGACTATTTTGAATTAAACTAATATGAATAAATCTTCCATAATTTTTTTTTTTTTTTTGGTTTTTGGGTTACACTCAGCAGTGCTCAGGGATTCCTCTTAGCTCTATGCTCAGAAATCGCCCCTGATAGGCTCAGAGGACCATATGGGATGCCGGGATTTGAACCACCAACCTACTCCATGCAAGGCAAACGCCTTACTTCCATGCTATCTCTCCGACTCCCTTCCATAAATATTTTATTTAAATCATTTTTTTGGTTCCTGATTTTATTTAGCATGAATATACATTAGAAAGAATTTCTAGGAGAGTGGATAAATTTTTATTTACTGTATTTAGAAATTGCATGGTAACTACAAATTGATTACAAAATAGAATGAAGGGATATAGTACAAAAACTCAACAAAAGAATATGCTATTCTATTCAACTCACTAAGAATATGCTATACAAATAGATTGTTATTTGGGCTTGAATGACCAATACAGAGCTTCATAGATAGGCAACAGTTTAGGTAATTAATAACCTTGAAGCCAGCTTTAGAAGAAAATTGAAGAAGTTTCTTTAAAGGACAAGACAAACTTCCTATTCCATGGCAGTCGGCATAGCACTCATTCATTTTGCTTATTATTACATCCAATTGGATTAAGAAAGTTATATTTATTCCTAATTTACTAAGAATTTTGTAATTTTTAATACCAAATTAGTCTCGTTTATATTAATTGCTGTGTGATAATTTTACTTTTACTTCCATAGTAATTTTATTTATTTATTTATTTATTTATTTATTTATTTATTTATTTATTTATTTATTTATGTTTGGTTTTTGGTTCACACCTGGCAGCGCTCAGGGGTCACTCCTGGCTCCATGCTCAGAAATCGTTCCTGGCAGGCTCGGAGACCATATGGGATGCAGGGATTCGAACCAATGACCTTCTGCATTAAAGGTAAATGCCTTACCTCCATGCTATCTCTCCGGCCCGCCATAGTAATTTTATTACAATATTTATTAGTTAATGCTGACATAGACAATTTTTATAATATTCCCTAATATAGAGCCAATAGTCACTCTTTTTTGGGAGGGTCATACCTGGCAGCTCTCAAAGGTTACTCCTGGCTCCAGAACTCTGAAGTCACTCCTGGCAGGCTCGGAGGACCATATGGGATACCGAGATTTGAACCAACGACCTTCTGTATGAAAGGCAATCGTCTTACCTCCATGCTGTCTCTCCAGCCCCTCAATATTCACTTTCTTAGAATAAAACACACTATGTACATTTATAGACTTGTCCATATTTCTCCCTTTACATTTTCTTAGTATCCGCACTCAAATAAATTTTACATTTGTACAATTTACCTATTTTATTTATAATATACCTAATCCTTTATAATATTATTTTTAAATATTTATGTACTTCTTACAAAAATTTAAGAATAAATTTCTTTTCAGATTTTCAACTTTCAACTTTTCAATCAATTTGTCATTGATTTAACTTTCAGGTGATTAGTTCTCTTCACCTAATTGTCTGTAGATGCCATTTACAGACAATTTTTATTTATCATAATTAAAAAAGATGAGAAAGGGTTTTCTTAGGTAACATAAAGCTAAAACATTGTAAGAAGATAATAAATATAAGAAGATAAATAAATATAAGAAGATAAATAAATAAAGTCAGAGGCCACATGGGTATATGAGAGAGAACATTACAAGAAAACCTATAAAATAATGGAATAAATATAGATATATAGTATATAAATTGTTATTGCATTAGTAAGATGTTCTCAGTGTCTTAGCATTTTTAAAAAATCACTTTTACTCATTATTCACTCAAAATTCACCTTTTAATCATTTTTTACCTCCTCCAAAAGAGATATCATATTTTCTTTTTAATAAGTATATATTTTATTCATTTGAACTGTTTTAAAAATTTTAGTGAAATCTTTATGGGACTATAATAATACAATGACCTTTGCAGAGTTAAAGAAAAATTATATAAATGTATTATTTCTCTATATTGGGGGAAATGATACAAACAACAATGAGCTATTTGTATTCATAATTTGGTATTTACCAAATTTGCACTTGATTTCTTTATAGGGTCTTAAGAGCATTTACACATTACATCACAAAGAAGGGAAGATGTCTCCTTGTGAAATTAAACTGAGTGATATGAGTCGTCAGTTCTACATTAAATTTTTAGTTGCCTATGAGTATTCTGGAGTTCAATTATTCCAACAGGAATAATACAATATATATGTATATTTATTTCAATCAAATGCCTTTTTTATTGTCTTTATAAAATCAATAGGAATATAGTGACATAATAATAACATAATTCAGTCCCCTGACATGTTGGTCAGTTATATGTCTACTCTAATAGGGAAAAATAAATGCCAGACAATACTTTGGATGCCATTTTTTTCTCATTTTGTGAAACTTAAACCTAAAATTGTTTAAGTCTTAAGTTAGAAAACCTAGAGTATTTAAATAGAAAAATTTCTAACTATGATATATAATGTTATATTCTTTATTACTGGAGTCAATAGTGGGTGTTTGTTTATTGAAGGCCATATACTCAAGGAGGTTTAATGAAAAACAGAGTTTTACTCATATGCTAGTTGCCTAAGTGATGGAGTATTTATCCCCCTAAATGTATCGAACTCTCAAGTTGAGGGTATTGGGGTATTTAGAATTATTTGAGAAATAAACTAGAAGACATTTAAGTTTAATATATCAGGAGAGAGAGAATCCTGTCTGGAAAATATCAGGTGGGTGTCAGTACCTGAGGAATCCTGTGGGATGATTTTTATTTGGAAATAAATAGATAGATAAGAACCTATTTCTAAGGTTGGCTTGATACCCTTCATGAATCTTTCCAGAAGTTCTGGTATCTGCCCTTCCCTACTCGATCCATAACTGGGCATACTGTGACACTAAATAGACTGCATGAGAATGTTTATTAGGAGTAGAGATAGGACACAGGCCAACAGAGAATAAGATGGTATGTGAACTACATATGTGAGGGAACAAGACAAAATCTCTGTTTACTTATTTACAATGGTAAAAGCACAAGTGAGGTTACATAGTGTTGCTTTCACCAGGTTAACAAATAATAAACACCACAGGAGTAATTTTTTGATGTGCTTTGTTGTTTGTTTTGATGTGTTGTTTTTGTTGTTGTTTTGGAGCCACACCCGATGACACTCAAGGGTTACTCCTGGCTCTGGGGTAAGAAATTGCTCCTGGCTCAAGGGACCATATAGGACTCCAGGTGATCGGACTGCAGTCAGTCAGTTCTAGGTCAGCGGTGTGCAAGGCAAACATCCCTGTGCTATGTCACCACTTTGGCACCTTGATGTGCTTTTTTAAATTTAATATCATTGAAATTAAAATTTTCTTTTTCTGGGGCCACAGTGATAGCACAGAAGTAGGACGTCTGATTTGCACGCGTCCAACCCTGATGTACCCTGGTTCTATTCCTGGCATTCCATATGGTCCCCTGAGTCTGCCAGGAGTGATTTCTGAGCACTGCTGGAAGTGACCAACCCCCAAAATTTACTTTTTCCTTAATAAATATTTTTCATTGAAGTTATGTTGTTATGTCTGTAGGATTTAGTAAAGTTCCTTGTCAGACGTTTATTGTTTCTCATTGCTTTGTGCAATTCCAATGTGCAAATATATCACACATTGCATTTATTTTAGACAGGAATTTTTGTTTGTTTGTTTGTTTGTTTTGGGCCACACCCGGTGACGCTCAGGGGTTACTCCTAGCTCTGTGCTCAGAAATTGCTCCTGGCTTGGGGGACCATATATGATGCAGGGGATAGAACCCCAGTCAGTCCTAGGTCAGCGCAAGCAAGGGATACCTTACCGCTTGTGCCCCCACTCTGACCCCTCGAGCTAGTAACTTTATGCAACACTCCGACCTTAAATTTCCATTTTATATAACCATTTGGACCTTAATTCTTCTAATTCAAATAAATGGATTAATAACAGTGCCTATGTCACAACTTAATCATTTGGATTCAACTTGTAAATAAATATTAATCTTTTAGAAGAGTTCCAAGCTAGAATCTAAAAACACAGATTGAATATAAAATATAGATATTCTTTAAAGGGCAATTATGTAAATTAAAAAATACTCACCGATTTACTTCATATGTAAATTAAAAACTTAGAAAAAAACTTTCCATTTAGATTGATATTAAAAATAAAAGTCTGTATAAACTATATGCCAAAAAGATAGTAGAAAAGGAAAAGTTCATGCTTCGCCCTATATATGTACTTGACCAGGTACTAACCTCAGCAATTCATATAGTCTGTTAAACTCGACCACTATTGATCATAGACTTAAAGCCAGGAGTAAGTCTTGAGCATGGCCAAACGTGGCCCAAAACTAAAATCAAAATAAAAAAATATTCCTTCAGGGACCATAAATGTGCTGAATGGTAGTCCAGAGTACAGTGGAAATCTTTTTTTTTAATTTTTTTATTATTATAATTATGACAACAAAGATGTAAAGAAAGAGGACAGGGTAAAGTTACAGTGGAAGCCCAATCACCCATAAACAGAATTCTCGGTAGTCCCATCGATGATATCCCATTCTTGAACTTTCAGCCAAAGAACATTAAGAAAAACAAAACTGAACCCATGTACAATACAATTACTTTGTCCCTCAAATCCCCAGTTGTAGTACATACTATTTCTTAGCAGCACACAATATAATCTAAAGACATTAGACTTATGTAACTCCTTAAACATTGAGGGCAAAGTACATTTCTCTAGTTCTATGCACATGCTTACTAGTTTAAGTTAGCCTCAAAAGTTTTAGTGGGTTGTTTTTCTTAAGGATTGGAGTCAAGGGAACATAGTAAAAAACGGTATTAAAGTGGCATTTGTTTGCATAGGCCCACCAAAACATAAGAGATATTGAAAGGCAAATTATGGTCTAAATACAAGGAGACCCTACCCCTGAAGTTTCCTGGCACAGGACTGACTCTAGGCTCCAGGCACACTAGTTTGTCCAATTCAAGTCATCCTCTGTAGTGGCAATACACCTCCATTCCTCACTTAGTCTCTGTTGTTGTTGGTATCATGCTTCTGTATTAAAGATCCTGGAGTCTGCATATCCCATATTGTAGTCAGGATGGTGCAGAGCATCCTCTCATTTCACCTCACACTTATGGGGCAATAGAGAGAACCATGTCCTGTAGAGCAGGTCATTGTTGTTGTCAAGTCTTCTCAGTGTAAACGGAAGTCTCTTTTTAGGAGGTCGATGTCAGACCCTTGGTAGAGTCTTTCCTGGTAGAGGACTGCTTCCAGCTGTTGCTATAAAAGACCTTGGATGTTTCATAGATAGCTTGCCTGGTTCCGGCGTGAATGGAGGATGCCCATTCTTCTGAGGCCTGTGCCAGGTCATTATATCAATGTTCAGGGTGTAAGGTACATTGTACTAAGATTTATTAGATAAGAACTTATCTGTATGTATGGTGTTTTCCCATTTTAATGTGTCTATGCAAACAAGGATCAATGCCATGAAGCATTATTGGTGCATCTGGAGGCATTGGGAACAAGACCAGCAATTTCCATGACATAGTTCAATCATAGGCATCAAACTGAGGGACAGTTCCACCAACAATCTTTACTGAACAGCTTACAAAGAAAAGACAAGATGAAAAGTGGATAGAAACATCATAGTAGAAGAATATATAGAGAGTTACATCTGTTAAAGAAAATACCCGAAAATATTCAAAAGATATATGTGTTCAATATGTGTTCAATTTCTGTCCTTCTAAGTAGTTCTGGGATTTGTTAGATCTACTGTATGTCTTTGGTCAGAGAATAGAACTGTGTGTTACTGAAGTTAAGAAGAGTAAATCTGGGGTACTAATGGTTGGGAGGAGCATATGTTCGCGTGGGGGTGCTAGCCCCCACGCGGTTTGCAAAATGTAGACTGGTATGAAATTGCCAGTGACAGCCTGAGTATAGCTGAGCAGCTATCTGCCACCCCCCAGATCAATATCCACCCCCTTAGCCAACCTCTGTAGCCAGCCTAGGAGTGGGGAAAACCCAGGGTGCCCCATCAGCTCCTTCCAGAACCCACCTGGAGATCTGGAGGAAAGGGGGAGAGGGGGGTCGGGTGACCCATGTCCGAGCCCCCCTACCCTAGGCCGGGCCAAGAGGCCGCTGGCACATGCGGAGGCCTGCCAGCTGCCCGCCCATGCTGGCTAAAAATCCTGCTCCAGGAAGGGAGAGAGACCCTCCCAAGCCTGAAGGACAGGGATTTAAGCCCCACCCTAGGCCAGGGTCCGGACCTGGCCAGGGAGTGGGGAAAACCCAGGGTGCCCCATCAGCTCCTTCCAGAAACCCACCTGGAGATCCAGAGGAAAGGGGGAGAGGGGGGTCGGGTGACCCATGTCCGAGCCCCCCTACCCTAGGCCGGGCCAAGAGGCCGCTGGCACATGCGGAGGCCTGCCAGCTGCCCGCCCGTGCTGGCTAAAAATCCTGCTCTAGGAAGGGAGAGAGCGGAAATCTTCTTAATTATTTGTAAGACATCTTATTACACATAGCTATTATTATTATTATTGATGGTATTGTTAGTACTTTTCAGAATCTAGTGTGTAATATTTTCAGATTCCTAACAGGAAGGTAGCTTTTTACTAATACATATAGCTTTTATACATGTATAAATCTCATGAATGAGATCAGAAGAAATACCTTAAATGAGTTCTTGTATTAGGAAAGTGGTAGATAAGTTATTAAATTCAATTTTAAAATCAACCCCTTTCAGGGGCCAGACTGGTGGCAGAGTGGTAAGGCATTTGCTTCCACGTGTCTGACCTAGGATGGACTGCAGTTTGATCCCTTGGTGTCCCATATGGTCCCTCAATGCAGGAATGATTTCTGAGTGCATAGCCAGGAGTAACCCCTGAGTGTCACAGGGTGTGAATCAATAAAAAATAAATAAATAAAAATTAATCCCTTTCTTTTTCTTTTTTAAAATTATTTCTATTTTTAATTATGAGAACAAGGATGCAAAGAGGACAAGGTAAAGTTACAGTGGAAGGACAATCACCCATAACATAATTCTCAGAATTTCCCTTGCTGAGATCTTAACTTTGAAATTTCAGCCAAAGAACATTAAGATAAATAAGACAGAATCCATGTACAATTACTTTGTCCCTCAAGTTCCCAGATTGTAACACATCATAATATTTCTTAACAGCACACAAGGCAATCTAAAGCCATAAAACTTATGTAACTCCTTAAACATTACAGACATAGTATTATTTTACATTTCCATATACATGCATATTAGCTTAAGTTAACCTCAAATTTTAAGTGGGTTCTTTTTAAGGATTAGAGTCAAAGGAGCACAGTAAAAATGGTGTTAGAGTGGCAATTGTTGTTTGCATAGGCCCACAAAAATATGAGGGACATGGAAAGAAATAACCTTGGCCTAAATACAAAGAGACCCAACCCCTGAAGGTTCCTGGCACAAGACCAACTCTAAACTCCAGGCAAGCTAGATCGTCCAATCCAAGACATTGTCTGTAGTGCCAACACACTTATATTTTTCACACAGTCTCTGTTGTTGGTATCATGTTTCTGTATTAAAAATCCTGGAATCTGCATATCCTACATTGAAGTCAGGATGTGGAGCGTCCTCTTGTTTCACCTCATAAAAAAATCAATCCCTTTCAAAATGAGTTATATTATATTAAAATATGAGTCCCTATTCAATACATAGTAGTTTTAATAAACATTACAAATTTTTTTAATATAATTTTTATTTTGATCATAGTGGCTTACATATTGTTGACAATATTTTAGGTACATATTTACATAAAATCAGGGGGGCTTCCCATCCCCAAATTGTCCTCCCTAACCCTCCGTTTTTGTCCTACCTCCCATTTCCTCTTCCCTCCCCCTCAGGGCGGCTAGAATATATGGTCCCCTCTGTATCTAACCTACTACTTAGTAGTCTTGCATCAGTTTGGTCTTGCTGCCTCCCTTATTTCCCCCTGTAAGTGGGGGCAGGGCTAGCTAGTTCAAGTTACGTGGTTTTGCCTGAAAAAGAGAAAGTAAATAAACTGGGGTAAGGGTCTAATACCCCGAAAATGGGTAGAATCCTTCTAGAGGTTCTCATCATCAATTTGGGAAGTGAATGAGAACAAGAAGGTGAAACACTCCACCAGTACCAAAAGAAGTGTCAAATATCCAGTGAGGACTCCAGTTATATCGATAGGCACCACAAAAAACAGATTAAAAATAATAATAATTAAAAAAAAACAAACAAAAAAAGAAAAAAAAAACACGCCGTGGTCTTGAAATAAGAAACATGGCGTAGCACAAAACAAAAGAAGAGAAAGGAAGAGAGAAAAAAATAAGAATAATTGGGGACAACAATTTCAATAATCACATCCAAACAGAGAAATCGACCAAAATAGCTAGGTAAATAAAAATAATAATAACGATAATAAATGAAGGTAAGATATATATATATAAATGTCCAAGGTTTTGTGTTTTTTGTATTTTTGTTTTTTTCCCTCCTGCCTTGGCACAGTAAATATTGGGGTTATTCGAAAAGGAATTCACTTGCCCTATGCGATATGGGGTTTCTCCGTCCTTGGAGTATATTGTCATGGGATCAGCTCTTTGCTCAGGATCATTACTCTTCCGGTGGTGGGTTTTTTTTTTTTTTTTTTTTTGGTGTGTGGAAGACTTCTGCTCTGTCCAGGGTGATACAATCAGAGCTCTGTGTTTAGAGGTCTCAGTATCTGTACAGATCCTGAGGTAGGACTTATGGTGAAGTCAGTCTTTGTGAATCTAGAGGTTCTGTTACCTCAGTGCCATTTTAATCCATCTTCTATGGTTGGTGGTCTTGGTCTTTGCACTGCACCTAGGATGGCATCTAGAATAGCGTCTTTCTTTGTGCTTCCAGAATCCCCTTTCCGTTACAATTGTCTCTGCCGGACCTTTGGAACTGGGGATCATGCTAATTGTGCAGGTCTTAGCTCAAGCCCTAGACTAGGGCTTTTGTATTGGTCCCAAGATGTATACAGTCTGGTCGTGGTTCTAGCAGCCAGTCATCTGTAAATCACGATCTTGGCTTTTTGGACCTACCAAAGGGTGCCACGTCTTCTGGTTTTGTCTTGTCGTTAGCTGGTAAGGTAGGCTAAACTGCTCTAAGGTCAAGTTGTTCACATTTTCCTCATTGTCGGGATATCATGTTAGAGCTGGCCCTTGTTGTTGACCCTGCAGTATTAAGGCTGTCCCAGATGGAGTTTGTTTCTTGCAGCTGTTGTGAAGAGCTGTGCCGTTTCTATGTCTGGGATCCAGGGTTAAAGGCTGGATGAATGGTATCTAATCACCTGAGGTCTAAGTTGATTCCACATAACATATTTTCAAGGTAGGAGATATCCCTGTATTATAAACAACTATGAGTTCCTATCTCTAGTAGATAAGAGCTCTTTTTTTGTATGTAAGATTTCCTCTTTATTTAGTGTGCCTTTGCATGGGGAAGTGGTGCTCCGTTATATTGTCGGTGTATTTGGGGTGGACAGAGTGGGTAACAGAAATAGATTGCATACCCAAAAACGATAAAAAAAAGAAATAAAAGTATATGTGCCCACAAATGTATATGTAGGAGAAACATTTAAAAAATTAATTAATTAAATAAATTACAAAACAAAACAAAAGAAAAATAATAAGATAAAATGAGTTAGCGAAGTTTTTAAAGGACCAAAGTGGTGCAACAGACTACTTTACAATTGGGGGAGAACAGGTAAAGAGGTAGTGTATTACAGGTCTTATTCCTATGTTGGAAGTACAAATTTTACAATTGAATATTAATTTTATATACAATTCCATGTCCATACTTCATAGACAAAATTGAGTTAAATATTGTACATATAAAATCACTAATTTTTATGTTAGAATAATTCTTAGATATATGCATATAGTAAGTATATTTTTCTTTAGTTAGTGAAAATTGTTAGGTTTATTTTTTGTATAACACATATATGCAAATTATAATTATTTTACACATTCAAACAGTGTGTACTAGATCACAATTAACCAATTTAGCAATATTAGCTCTGTGAGTTCAACTAATGCACTGTACACTTATAATGTAGCTTCGGGAATAATAATTTTTAAATCCCCATAAAATTAGAGTTTTCAACAACTATAAAATTAAAGCAAAATAAAAAGATATCATTAAAAAGTTCTATTTGAATAGCACATTACTGTAATTCCCAGTAAAATATCTGAGGACTAAAACCTTCTAACCTGATTTTCTATTTCTAGAATTACTATTAAGCTAAATTTTAGGTGACAAAAAAATACAAAGTATTTTATAATAGTTTTACTGCAAAATATATCTCAATAAATATTTTCCAAGTTTTTGAAAATTCAAAGTATTACTCAATTAGAACAAATTTTATTTTTCTCTAAATGCATGTATAAGTTTATGTTTATTATCATTCTAAATATCTTTAGAAATTATACAACATTGCAGCCTCACAAGTCTTATCATTTTATATTCAGATGAAACTTTCTCAACATGCACTATTAAGTCTCCACAATATTTTTCTAGTTTTTAGTTCTTCCCTATACACACTGCAAGCACATAATTTACTTCATGCAATCAAACACTTTATCCAGTAACTAAACTTTTATCCCTTCCTCTCTATTCTGTGTCATATAACCTTCCAGAATTAGATACTATTTAGTATAATTTCTAATATTAACTTAACCATAAAATTTCATGCCATCATTAAATTGAGTTTATTTATAAAATATATTAATAAAAACTAACTTTTGTTAAGAATTGTATCCTTTTTTTTCTTCTAAAGAAAAATTTTCTTTTTCACTTTCTATCCACTACCTAACACCATAAAAGAGATAATATAGACTATTAAAGAAGTTCTAGAGGACATGAGAACTAGTTTTAAGCAGTAGAGAAAATGTTTTGCATGTAGGAGGCCTAGGGTTGATCCCTAGAACCACCTGCTTCTTTAGTACTATCAATAACACTCTGGTTGATGCCTGAGCATTATCATGTGTAGCTAAAATATCTATTATCTATCCATCTATCCATCTATCATCTATCTATCTATCATCCATCTATCTATCTTATAAAACTACACATCTATATCTTAAGTGGAATAAAGAAAATTATTAGCATTTTTCATGAATACCAAGAAAGCATCATGTTGAAATCTCATTCACAACTGTTTGTTCTGTTTTTTTCCTAGTCTCTACTACTTTAATCTAGGCTCTCTGCTATCCTTTCTGCCTTGAGCTCTAATTTATCCTATGTTAAAATCTACCGACCTATATTTTCTGTTTTTTTTTTCTGTTTGTTTTGTTTTATTTTGTTTTGTTTGGTTTTTGGTTTTTGGGTCATAACCTGTGGCTCTCAGGAAATACTCTTGACTCTGTGCTCAGAAATCACTCTTGGCAGGCTTAGGAGACCATAAGGAATGCAGGTAATCGAACCACCGTCTGTCCTGGACCGGCTGCTTGCAAGGCAAATGCCCTACTGCTGTGCTGTCTCTCAGGCCCATATTTCTTTCTTAATTAATTAGTGAATTATTTATTTATTTATCGGTTTTGGGGCAACAGCTAGTCAGGGGTTACTCCTGTCATGCACTCAGAAATGGTCCCTTGGCTTGGGGGACAACATGGAACGCTGGGAGATCAAATTGCGGTCCATCATGGGTGCTTACCACTGTGCCATCGTTCCTCCTCTATTTTCTGTTTTTAATCACACTTTTCTTCATATTTATTTTCCTAATGGTACTTTTAAAACACCCTCATTTTACCTCCAAGAACTAAGACTTTTAGTTTTTAAGTCTCTATTCTCAAATCCTTTTATGAATTTTGAGTTCTCTTTCTTATTCTAATTTAAATCTAACCTTCCCTAAGCAAAAATTGTATACTTTAAAGTTAAGTCATTTTTCCTAAGGATATAAAGCAACAATTACTCATACATAGGAAAGAATTGATGCATTTGGGCCATTTTCCAAAGCACAAGTGATTTACAACTATAAACTATAAACATAAAGGGCAGGGATCTATGCTGTTCTCATTTGGTTACTCTCCTGGGTATATTTGATCTTTCCCTATAAGCTTAAAATTGAAATATACCATTTAGATAGAAGTGATGACTATTTTTATTTTATGTATCTATAAGATATCAGTTGAAATTATTTCATCAAGACTATATTTAAAATTAAATGATTGTATTTGAGGAGAATAAGCAGAAGTGGAATTGACTCACAACAGGAAATATTTAAACCATCCTATACTATCAGTTAAACAAGTTGATTAGGTGGTAAAGCAATGGGAAGTTTTTAAGGAACAGGAATAATTCACTAAAGCAAAAGCAAGAGAAATTCCAGAGCATCATTGGATGTAGCCAAAAGAAAATAATAAAATAAAGGTAGAAAGAAAGATGGAATAAAAAAAAAGAAAAGAAAAAAGGAATAAAGAAAGAAAGAACAGAGAAAGAAGAATGTTTTTCATTATCATCAATAATTGTATATTATTTATTTCCCTTTCCCTGTATTTCTTATTTCTGTTGTCTGTATTTTGATAGTATATTAAAATCAAAAAATAAATTAAAATATTATAGATTATAGAATGGTGCAATAGTTTCCCAATATTTCAACGCTTCTTATCATAACTGCATTTATAAATTGACTTGCCAACAAGGGTTAAGTGATTTTGAAGATTCATATTCCTATATCTAGAGATCAGCCAATATTCTTTGAGTCATCTATTAATCCTCCATTTGCAATGAGTAAATCAACTTCCTTGATTTCTACTTTCCTTATTTTATTTTATGTATAAAATAATTGTTTCAGATTGTTACAAAGATTATAGCAAATTTGAGGTGCAGAGTTTTACTTCCATACCTTCATAGACTCTATACTACTAACCACCCATAATAGAAGGTTACACTTATTACTAATGATACACCTACACTGGCACATCATAATCATTCATGTTTCATTACTGTGTATTCTTGTTAATATGTATCACATGGATGTTAATAAATCATTATAATAAAATATTCAATTAATATGGAGAGGGGTTACCAGTTTAAAAGCATTTATACTCAGGTCCTAATTAATTTTACCTCTAGTTAGGCCTCTGTTTTTGATGATGAACAAAACAAAACACAAAATTATATAAGCAAACTATATGAAGGACTTCGGTGTTTGCTGAAATTATGACTTAATATTCTAAGTATTAGCTATCTCCAATCTTTCGCGTCTTTCCTGGCCCCAATTTCATGAACCAATGTAACTCCTTACACCTTGTTGTCTCCACTCCAACACTAAATCTGTGCTAACTACAAAGGATGATAAATAATGTTAAGCAATTCATATTAACTCCATTCCCATTCTATGTGTAAGATCTGAAAAGTAATTTTTTTTATTTGTGTGCTCTAAAGAAATACTTCACCTAAGAATCTCTTAACTTACTGTAAACCTCCTTTGCAACTCAATTGCTAATGAAAATGAGAGCCACGTGATTTTTAGAAATACAATAATACATGATTACAAATAAAAGTTATTAATTTTTTATTTATTTTAGAAGTTTGTAGCTGAATTTGAGTTTCATAAAATTGGTGTTTGAGGTGTTTGATTTCTAGACATTTTTCATATTTGATACTATTGAGTTTAAAGATGAATAGAATGCCGGAAATTTTGAAATATCTATGTTCTTGTTATTGCAGTTCATGCATCTGAGTTATTTTTTAAAAACAACATTGTGGGGACTGGATATATAGTACAGTAGGTAGGTTTCTTGTTTTGCATGTAGCATGCAATTATATAATTATATTTTTCCTGGAATCTTCTAAATTTTTCCTGAAGCTGTGGGAGTCATCTCTGCATGCATTCAGAAGGAAACCCTGAACACAGTCAGATGTGCACCACAAATAAACAAATAAAACCATATTTTTGCTAGTTTTTATACATCTATTTAAGTTAGCTTGGTTATAGGATACAGAAATCACTTATTTTATTTACCTAAAGACATTCAGTGTTATTTTCACATAAAATAGGTGAATTTCATATATTTTTGATACTTGTGTTTATAAATACTTTAAACCTAACCCCATCTTTTTAAAACTTTTGAAGAAATAGTAATGGTGATAATTGAAGAATATTTAATTTTTATTTATATGTTCATTACTTTCTTATGCTTTGTGTTTTTAAATGTGCTGAATAAAAGATGATTATTAGAATTAATAATCAAAATGTTTGGGGCCAGGGGGACGCACTGAGCAGTAAGGCATTTGCTTGCCAGCACCAAGCCAGGAGCAATAACTGAGAGCATAGCCCCTGAGCGTCGCCGGGTGTGGCCCCCCAAAAAAGAACAACAAAAAAATCAAAATGTTTGAGGAAATTAAGAAGGTGCCTACATTGTATTTGTTTGCAATTAACATTTAAGATATATTAGTATATATAAAATCAACATGTGTAACACTAGAGTAACCATGTCCCATAAACTATAATAAATATATTGAAAATTAATGGTATTGTCTAGAACAGAGCATCCTAGGAGGCAAGAACAAAAATAATTCAAGAACATAGCAACTGATAAGATCTTACAACTTATACAAACACATTGACCTTTATCTCTCCAAGATTCTATATCTATGAAATGAAAATGAAATCATTTGTCACTAAGACCACCAAAGTATTTCAGATTAATGAGATAGTAAACTCAAAATATTTTTAAAATGATTTTAAAAATAAAAAATACACAGGGGCAAGAAAAATAGGCACATATTTTCTAGTACATAAAATTTAGATATTAAATTTGTTTTGAGTTTAAATATATTCACATATACATATATGATTGCAAGTGCTTTTATGTTTAGAAAATTTAAAGTAAGAACTTAAGAATAGAAAAATCACATTAATATGTATTAAAAGTTCATCAAATGTTTGGTATAAGGCCAAGGAAATTAGATAAGTTATACCAATTTCTTAAAAAAAATTTAACAGTTCACTAATATTAAACAAAATTGTATGGTTTGTGATCATTTCAAATATATTCTTAGAAGAATTTAAACAGAAGAATAATTAAGTTTGTACATTTATTATTTTACTTAACATAAAATGTTAAATATTCTCATTTTCTACATATAGTTTTAAAATTTTAAATGATTATATTATTTTATATTATATACTCATTATTTAATGTTCATATTGCTTTCAGTTATTTTACAAACTTTAAAACTACTGTTTAAATGCAAAAAAGGCCTAAATTTTGTTTTAACACAGGTGAGTTAAAGGATAGAAATAAAACATAGAAGAAGCATTTTCTTGGTTTGAGCAATAGGACATTAGGAAGGGCATTTGCCTTGCTTGTGGCTAGCCAGAATTCCATTCCTGGCATACTATATGCTCAATGAGCACAGAGTCAGGAGTAACACCTGAAAGCAGCTGGGTCTCTCTTCCCCTAAAAAGTAGCATTTTATTTAATAGATATTACAATAACAGTTAGTTTTTTTTTTAAGGGCTCACACCCAGTGATGCTTGGGAGTCACTCCTGGCTATGCGCTCATAAATCACTCTTGGCTTGTGGGGGACCATAGGAGACGCCAGGGAATCAAACCATGGTCAGTCCTAGGCTAGTGCTTACAAGGCAGACGGCTTACCTGTAGCGCCACCGCTCCTAGCCCCATAACTATCTTATTCTTAATGGTACTTACCTTTGACTTTAAGATTTTCTAGTCAACATGCGATTTAGTTTGGAGAGAACTATAGTGATTAATTTATTTTTTGTTTATAATCAGTAAAATATATATAAAATATATATAAAATAATTAAAACACTATGTATCTATATAATATGTAATACATTTCAAAAATTTTATTTCTGCATTTTACTGAGTTTTGATTATAGATTTAGGCAAATTTTGAAAAAATATTATTTATTAAAGCTTAGAGAAATGAAAATAATCATTCAAAATAGAATTAATTTTACAAAAATAAATGATATAATATGTATTATACTGCCAAAAACAAAATATAACAAGTCAAACATCTTATAGTATTTAACTATGATCAGAAAAACATTCAAAATATGACTATAAATGAATGAGCTTAAACAAAACTATCAATCAATATGTAATTGCTTTAATATTTAAAAATTACTTTATGTAACATTACTGCTTATGTCCCATAATGTGATATAAACAAATATAGCATAATAATTGTATTCTGTAATAATTTAAGAATAAACTTAGAAAATCATAACATATTCTAGGATCAGAGTGATAATATCAGAGGTATAGTATTTATCTTCTTCATGGTCAACCTAAATGTGATATTCATGCCCATATTCTTTATTTTTATTTATTTATTTATTTATTTTTGTTTTTTGGGTCACACCCAGCAGCACTCAGGGGCCAATCCTGGCTCTACGCTCAGAAATCACCTCCGGCAGGCTTGGGGGACCATATGGGATGCCGGGATTCAAACCACCATCATTTGGCATGCAAAGCAAATGCCTTACCTTCATGCTATCTCTCCGGCCCCTCATGCCCATATTCTTCAGAAACCCACCTTTAGATCCAAAAAAGATCCTTGAAAACAAAGCAAAAAAAAAAAACTTGAGTATGACTGGGTATAGCCCCAAAACAAACTTAAAAATTACCACAGACTAATAGTGATATACTATAACTTCATAAGACTAATTAAATTAATTAATTTAAGGTAAAACTACTGTGATACAAGTAATATTTTTGGTTAAATTTTTATATAATCAATCTTTGAAAATAGCCACTTTTTAAATAAATGTGTGCACTAATGTCAAGTCATTTAAGTTTATTGAATGCTTATACATGATGAACTTCTCTTTTTCCTTAAGTTTACTCTATAAGTTTGCTTATTTGATAAGTAATATAATTTCTTTGAGATAATAAACATAATATTTAATATTATATGAAACTATTCCATTTTATGCATATAAATTATCTTATAATGTAGAAGTTTTAATATGATTACAAAATTCTGGGATATTAATCATTGAACTTAATACCAAAATAAGTAACAGCAGAGAGACATTGATGTTGAATGAAAAAAATAAGGAAAAACTATCTATGACAGGAAATATATAAAAGAGAAAGGACATAGAGAGATATCTAAATAGATATTGATAGATAAATATAAATATAAGCCTGACCATATTCATTGCAGTACTCAGGACATGGAAACAACACAAATGTCCAATGATGGCAAATGGATAAAGACATTGGAATGTATAACAAGGGATTACTATATAGTCACAGGATAAAATTTAATAATACATTTACAATTTGGATGACCCTGTATATTATCATGTTGCACAAAATAATCCAGAAAAAGTAAACAAGCACTGGACAATTTCAGTCATTTGTAACATATTTAAAACAAAAGTATATAGACAATAAAAAACTAAGAACTCAAGATTATGAGGGGAGTAGGTAGATTATAGATGACTTGGACACATGAGTCATGGTCAAACAGGCAGAGCTGAATTGAGGTAAATTCATACATCAAGCCCATCACTGCTAGTACTATTGTAAATACAAAACCTAAACAATAATACACATTTAAAAAGAGAAGAGTTGAAATGTTACCTATTAACATATTGAGATCAATTAAGCTTTCACACACAGCTTGAGTCCCAGATTCTTTAGAAAAAAGCATCATTAAATGTTATAAAATGTAGTCACTTAAATGATCCTAAAATAAACATGTTTACAAACAAATCTTCAAATAATTCACAAAGAAATTATTTTTAGTTTATAAATATAATTCAATGCAATTCTTTCCAAAATCTTAGCTAGATTTGGCTTCATAACAATCCCATAATTTTTATGAAAACAATAAATATATACCTCAAAATTGCATGGATTTTCTGGTTTATTTTCTAATATTTGTCTAGATTAGCTACTATTTTAATCTATGGAAGAATAACTCAACCAAGTGTTTGGATGATTGGGATTGTCAGTATTCTTAGGATTCTAAACACATATACCCTTGTTTTCTGCAAGGTATGACCAGATTTGTTCATGGAACGGCAAAGCAAATACAAGAAGTGATAGAAGATAAATCCTGTGCATCAGGAGTTCATAGACCCTAAGATGATTATCATTTTCCCATTGAGTATTAAGAGCATAAGATCAAACCCAAAGGTTTTTGTGGGCCTGGATCCTATGGGCACCTGTACTACAAATATATAACATTTGTAATAATAGACAAAATCAAACTAGAATTAAAATCATATATTTATTTTTCACATTATTTATATTATTATACTTTTTCACATTCATTGACATGTAAAGATCACATAAGAGGAAATTTTTGATTATTCTTCAAAAACTGATAGGCTCTTTCTTAATAATATCATGAAATAAATAATGTTAAAAATTCAATAACTTGAGGCCAAAGAGATGGCAAAGCAGTAGGACTTTTACCTTGTGCTCAGCTGACCCAGGACAAACCTGGTTTTATCCCCGACATCCCATATGATCCCCCAAGCCAGGAGCAATTTCTGAGCACATAGCCAGGATTAACCCCTGGGCATCACCGTGTGTGGCCCAAAAACCAAAAAAATATTTTTTTTCAATAACTTGTTATTTTTTTTAACTCCATTAAAGCATGATGTAAGAATTCAATTTGTGGGGCCGGCGAGGTGGAGCTAGAGGTAAGGCCTTGCAAGCACTAGCCAAGTAAGGACCATGGTTTGATCCCCCTGCATCCCATATGGTGTCCCCAGCCAGGGGCAATTTCTGAGCACTTAGCCAGGAGTAACCCCTGAGCATCAAACGGGTGTGGCCAAAAAAACAAATAAACAAACAAAAAAAGAATTCAATTTGTGTTCTGGTAATGAACATCATTTCAATTTTACTCTATATAATGTAATATGCTGCATCAACTTCTAACTTATCTTCAAATTATTAACTTAAATCATGACTATCCAAATAAACAGTTGCAAATAATTTAACTTCGAAATTGATGTTTCATATACAATTATAGTTACATGACTATAATTTCTTTTGCTCTTAAACGAGTGCATTCACTGTGATTGCTATAAGGTGTAGCTTACTGAATACAAACGAAGTTGTCATTACTTTTGGCTATAGGGTATTATTTAACTTAGGTGTAATAACAACATTTTTCTTAATTTCTAAAAGCTCCGTCACCCCAAATATATATGATTAAAATCAATATTTTTTTTAACTTTGGGCCACACCTGATTATGCTCAGAATTTATTCCTGGCTCTGTACTCAGGTATTACTCCTAATGGTGCTAGGAAGACCTTAGGAGCTGCTTAGGATTGAACCCAAATTGGCTGCCTGCAAGGCAAACTCGCAGCCCACAGTGCTCTGTTCTCTACATGTACAAATTAATGCTAAGTCACTGGCATATGTCATCAACATTTAATTTATCCACATTTATATGATATTGCTTCAGGTCTAAAAGAGTAAATTAAATATAAAAGTTTTATTACAGATCTATTCAAATTTTCTTATAATTAATTATTATAATATATTATCAGAATATTGGTATTTTAAGATGTATTACAATAATATATGATAGTAAAATAGGGATCTTATGATTTATTACCATAAATTTTCACCATAGTGAGTCTATTAAAGATTTGAGGATAATTATGGTACTTATTAGACTTTCATAAAAATATAATATTGTACCTGCTTGTAACAGAAAGAGAAAATAAAAATGTAAGAAATATATATATTTTGGGGCCGGGTAGGTGGCGCTGGAGGTAAAGTGTCTGCCTTGCAAGCGCTAGCCAAGGAAGGACCGCGGTTCGATCCCCCGGCGTCCCATATGGTCCCCCCAAGCCAGGGGCGATTTCTGAGCACATAGCCAGGAGTAACCCCTGAGCGTCAAATGGGTGTGGCCCAAAAACCAAAAAAAAAAAAAAGAAAAGAAATATATATATTTTATATATATTATGTAATATATATTATTACATATATATTCTTATATATTATATAAGAAATATATAAATCATACAAATATAAAAGGTATCACATATTAAATCATAAAAGCAATAGAGTATTTAGGGGATAAACATAAAGAAGGAAAATGTTTTATTCTGTGCCTTTTCTCATTTTATACTCTAGTGGAAATTTATGTGCAACAAGAAAAATTATGTTCATGTATTCTGAGATAAGTTTTTTTTTTTTTTTTTTTTTGGTTTTTGGGCCACACCCTGTGACGCTCAGGGGTTACTCCTGGCTATGCGCTCAGAAGTTGCTCCTGGCTTCTTGGGGGACCATATGGGACGCCGGGGGATCGAACCGCGGTCCTTCCTTGGCTAGCGCTTGCAAGGCAGGCACCTTACCTCTTGCGCCACCGCCCGGCCCCCTGAGATAAGTTTTTATAGATGATGGATATCTTATCTTTCAGCAGTTTATGATAAAAATAACACATGCTAATTGTCCTTATATACTTTTTTATGTTTAGCAGTGACTGCATAACAGAAATCAAAAGCAATTTATTGCAACAATTTAGTCATTGTGCCACATTTTATTGAATTTTTCTGATAGTAAAATAAGCAAAGAATTGTTTTATAACAAAATATTAATGTAAAATGGATTCTCTGTTTTGACTGAAATAATTTTATAAGTTATTCAAAATTATGAAAAAATATTGGCAGAAGTATCATAATTCCTATGTGATATGTCTCAAAGTCAAACTTGTTCACACTGAATGTAGGCAGAGGGTGGCTAAGATCACATTTTTTTCAACCTAGCAAATAATACATTAAAGTATTTATTATCTACTGACAATTGTTTGAGAAGTAACACAAGAATAATATATAAAATGGAACTAAGTTTTCATTCACCCAACTATTGAATGCATCTCTCAATTAAAAATAATTTACACTTGTTAGATATATGAAAATGCTCTTATTGCTTTAAATCAATGAGTTCTCTCATTTTTTTGGCTTTTGTTTTGTTTTGTTTTTTTGTTTGTTTGTTTTTGGGTCACACCCAAGCAGCGCTCAGGGGTTACTCCTGGCTTTACGCTCAGAAATCGCTCCTGGAAGGCTCAGGGAACCATATAGAATGCCAGGATTCGAAACACGTTCTTCTGCATGCAAGGCAAACACCTAACTGCTGTGCTATTTCTCCAGCCCCCAGAGTTCTTAATAATTCTGTAGAAATATTGACAAGATATAATAATTTATCTGAAACAATTAAATATTTTCTTCTAAATCAACTGTAAATTATAAAGAATGATTTGATAAGTCCAGTTCACATTTATTCTTAAAATAGTTAACATAGACTTGTTTATGTTAATTTTGTTGATAATTTAGTTTATTTATATATTTGACATAAACAATCTTACTACAATTTCTTATGTTAGTTTTGTATGTTTGTCTTTGGGTGACACAGGGCAGTTACAGGGCTCATTCCTGGAGTCAGGGTATCATTTTAGTACCAGGTTGGCAACAAACCCAAAATGGCAACATTCAAGGCAAGCACTTACCTGCTGTCCTCTCTCTCTGACCTGGAGTCTTCCACTTAGTTTTCTTTCCCAATTACTAAATTGTTAATGATAATTGGTATTTTTTAGGAAACCCTATTGAATATTTTGAAATTTTGTTTATTCCTCAAAATTATTTTGCTTTATGTAGGAAAATCAACAACATAATCTATAAACTTGTGTGTATATTTATAATATATATGTAATTATATATATAATTACTTATCGATATATTTTGCCATGCAGATATTGCACCCAGGATCTAATAATTTGACATAAGTGCTCTATCTCTGATACACATCCTGACACTGAAAACCATTATTATTTATTTTTGTTTGTTATATTATGGACACACCATGCAATGCTCAGGGTATCATATGGGACGCTGAGAATGGAACCTAGTACAGCTGTGTGGAAGATCAGAACTAATACCCTTGCCTTTATAATTTTTTTGTTTGTTGTTGGATTTTAAGGGCCAAAAATACAAAATATAAAACAACATTGATATCCATTATGCTTTTATTACTAAACTTTATATTTTTATATATTTTATATATTTACTAAACTTTTATTACTAAACTTTAAATGAAGATCATTTAACATTTCCAAACATTTTAATTAAAATTGTACTTGCCTATTACTTTGAAATATTAAATGTAAAGTTTAAATATTGTGTGTTTCAATTATTTCTCTCTCTTCTCTCTCTTGTTTTTGGTCCATATCCAGTAATGCTCAGGGGTTACTCTTGGCTATGTGCTCAGAAATCGTTCCTGGCTCAGGGGATCATAAGGGTTATCGGAAACTGAACATCCTTGGCAGCTGAGAGAAAGGCAAAGGCCCTGTCGCTGTGCTTTCTCTTCGACCCTTCAATAGGTCTCTTTAAGAATCAGATTTTGTCATAAAGAGACAGGTATATGAGTTGAAGGAATACCTATAAACATTTGGTACAGTGATTATACTATTTCTCTAGCTACCTATATGTCATAATTCTCATTTTTTGTGTCATCTAGTTTGAAGGCTCCTCATTTCCACATTTGTAAATTGTTCCCAAACCTGTATATATCTTGATAACCAAAGAAAAAATTTAATTTACTCAAGCTAAACCCATATATCTTTTTCAAAATATCTTATTCTACTGTTTTTTTCCGACAGTTTAGAAGGCACACCAAAAGACCATAGATTTTTAATTTGGGCCTTGAAACATACATTATACATATTTTCATTTCATGTATCTATATTGCTGTTAGCTTTCCTTAGGATACCATCATTTCCCAATGAGTTGCTGACATTTATATATTCTCATGGTATTTAGTCCCAGCTCTTTTTCATCTATATTACTGCAGAATGGTATTTTTAGATATGCAAGTCAGTTCCTGTAAAATACAGAATAAAATCTTATGGACTGTGCGTGACTTCTGGCTTATTCCTCATCATGTAAAGAATTAAAATCTCTAAGTGTCCACATGGTTACCTGAAACCTTCATGGTTGTACTCTTAGTTATATTTAACAATAAGAAACTGCTGATGTTCTCAAAACAGTATTCATTTGCAATGTTGCCTTTATGTTATTCAGTTTACTAGGATTTAAAAAACCTCCTGGTTGATTGCCTAATTAGCATATTCATATTTCCTGCTTAAGTCTCAACAAGATGCTAACTCCTCTAGAAAAACTTATTCTTTTTCTTCTGCTTCTAACTGCAATTTTATAAACATTAATTTATCTATTTGATTATTGTATTTGGACTTAAATTTTTTAAGTTTAATTTAATTTTTTAATTTTTAATTTATTTTTAATTTTATCATATGATAATTTTTTGTTTTGCTTTGTTTAGCAATCATTTTTATAGTGACCAAAAGTGAATAAAATTTTTTTCACAGTAATATTTAAGGTACATAAAGATAATGCAAACTTTATGGGAACTTGAATAATGAATTTTTATCTTCAAATTTCTAACTCTTGAGAAACTATCTGTTTATTGGAAATACTCCATAACTACATTTGAAAATAAATAGTCTCTGGACACTTACATTACAATTTCCCTGAGTAATGAGGAACAGTGGACAGAGCTAGAATACAATCTATTCTTATGATTACACTCTGAATTACTGCCTTTATAATTCAAGTAATATACTTCATTTCAAACCATGGGAGGTATAAGAATAATTTTCCCAAGATTCCCCATCATTAGCTAATTTGTTCCATATATTCTGAAGTAAAAATATATGTTCACTTATGTTTTTTTTTCTACATGCAGAATTTTTTTTTTATTTTTATTGTGGCCAAAGTGAATTACAAATCGTACACAGTGATATTTAAGGTACACAGTGACAATGAATGAGGGCCTTTCCACCACCAGTGTTGTCCTCCCTTCATCGCTGTTCCCAAGCATATATCCCTTATCTCCCTCCTTATTCCCCAGAATGCTAGTGTAACTAAAAGCATATATATTTACACTAATGTAAACCTTTTTTTTTTTTTTTTGCAGTTCCAGATATTTTTACTAGTGGTTTCTTAAAGGTTTAGAGTCAAAGGAGCACTTTAAAAACAATGTTAGTGTGGTAATTATCGTTTGCATGGGCTCACCAAAGTATGAAGTCATAGAAAGGAAAAACTTTGGCCTAAGTACAAGGTGACCCTACCCCTGAAGTTTCCTGACATAAGACCATTCCTAGGCTCCAGGAAAACTAGTTTGTCCAATCCCAGTCATTGTCTGTAGTGCCCATACAGATATATTTTTCACAGTCTTTATTGTTGGTCTCATGTTTCTGTATTGAATGTCCTGGAATCTGTATATCCTACATTGAAGTCAGGATGGTGCGGAGCAGCGTCTAATTTCAACTCACAATTAAAGGGCAATGGAAAAAGCCCTGTCTAGTACGCAGGTCATTGTTGTTGTTTAAATCCCCTCAGTGTTAAGGGAAGACTCTTTTGAGTAAATCAATGTCAGAGCAGCAGTAGGGTCTTCCCTGGTAGAGGATTGCTTCCAGGTGATGTCATAGACAACTTTGGATGATTCAGAGATGGCTTCCCAGGTTCAGGGGTGACTGGAAAATGCCCAAACCTCTGAGGCCTGTGCAGATCATCATGTCAATGTTCAGGGTTTTTAATGTTCCACTGCACCACAAGATTTGTGTGTTCCTATCTCTATTAGATAAGAACTTATTTGTATGTATAGTATTTTCCATTTTAATGTGCCCATGCAAACAAGGAATAATGCCACCTGGCATTAACAGCGCATAAGGGGGCTGCAGGAACAAGTCCAACAATCCCCGTGACCTGGTTCAAACATAAGTATTAAACTGAGGGACTCTTTCACCAAAATTCCTTATTGAACAGTTCACAAAGAGAAAAAAAAGATAAAAAGTGGGGAAAATAAAATCTAACTTAAGACAGTGGACACAATTGTCACCATTTAAGAAAATTTGTGTGTTCCCATATCTATAAGAACATGTTTGTTATCAGCACATAAGGGGGCCGCAAGAACAGGTCCAACAATTTCCATGACCTGGTTTAAACATAAGCATTAAACTGAGGGACTCTTTCTCCAAAATTCCTTATTTTACAGTTCACAAAGAGAAAAAAAAAAGATAAAAAGTGGGGTAAATAAACAATCTAATTTCACAGTGGACACTATTATGTCACTGTTTAAGAAAATTTGTGTGTTCCCAACTTTATAAGATAAGAACATGTTTGTATATAATTTCCCATTTTAATGTACCTATGCAATGGAAGAACAGTATCACATGCCGAGATTGTTGCCTATGGGGATGCTAGAACAAGTCCAACAATCCAATTGACTTGGTTCTTATATAAACATTAAATGGAGGGACATTTCTACAAACTTTCTTATTTAACAAATAACAAAGGGAAGGAAAGAATGAGAGGACCTCTTTCACCAAAATGCCTTATTGAACAGTTCACAAAGAGGAGAAAAGATAAAAAGTGGGGAAAATAAACAATCTAACTTAAGACAGTGGACTCAATTGTTGCCTTTTATGGGAACTAATCAGAAACCTAGTATGGTAGCAACCACAGTTACAAAATGAAAGAAGGAAGAGGCCAAGAGGCCACTGAGAGTAAACAAGTAGGTAAGAGTACTGGCCTCTTCCCAGTCTGAGAGTCCATCCTCCCATTTTTCTTTAAAATATATATGGTACCACCCCTGCGTGGTTTTTGAAATGGAGCCCAATGAGGAAAAAAAATACCAGTGAATGTCACGACGTATTATCTCGACATACACCAGTGCTGTATCGGCCCTCCATCCACCCCATGTGTCCCCCGCTTAGTGTCGGGAGAGAAAGGGGAAAAGCATGAGGACCACGATAGAGTCCACCTGGGCTGGCAAACAAGGAAGGCCTGGAGTAGGAGAGGAAATAGGGGAATGGCTGGAGGCCTGCCAAGCCTCCCAGTACGCCCCCAAGCTAGGGAGAATGCCACAAGCATAGGGTGTCCCCTAACCCCATACCTAGGAAGAGCTGGCCTCCAGGATCAAGGCATCAGAAGACAGCTATCTATGTTTCTATTTTAATGATTATTTGTATATTAGAGTAAGGGGTTTCCCTGGTTAGTGGTCCTTACGGCTCAGTAATAGGACCCAGCAATGGAATTCTGCGTGCAATCAGCAGTGCTTGCTTAGCAATGCTACACTTAGTAATTTTCATGGATCTAAGCATTAATGGAGATCATTTGCAGAACCTCACAAATGCAAGTCATGAGCTCCAGGTCTGTGATCTACCCTATTATGCCACTATAAATGTTTAGAACAGCATTTTTTCCATAGTTGCAAACAAACCAAATTCTGTTAACAGATGAGTGAATCAACAAACATGGTATATGCGAACATGGATTATTATTCAATTATCAAAAAAGGAATTAAATTGGTATCAGTGGTTATAGTAGAGCAAGAAAGGCACTTACTTTGCATGGGGTCATCTAGAGTTTAAGCTCAATATACATAGGATCTTCTGAGCATTTCCTGTATTAATTCATGATCGTAGAATCTAGAATTATCTCTTAGATGACTATGGCCCAAATATACCTCCTGACTAGAATAATAGAAAATTTAATTATTATATATACTCCAACTTATTTATATGACTCATAATTATTGCACCAAGTATAAGAAGGCAAACAAAAAGGCCATATACTATTTGATTCCTTATGTGTAAACACTTAAATTAAGTAAGTACTTAGAGGAAAAAATGTGTTTACTAGATAAAAAGCAATAGCACAATGAGGAATACCTTAAAACATCGGATATTTTTTTGAAATAAAATAATGGTTTTGAAAAATAGAAAGAATATGCAACATTGTTATGTATTGCATATAATTTTTAAGAGGCTGCTATTACAATATTGAACCACAATTTCTATAAAATTATCTGGGTAATCTGCATGTAACTGAAAGGAAGAGCACTTACCTGTGTGTCTGAAACACTGGGGTCAATCTCTGATAATGAAACAAAACAAAGGAAAACAATAATAAGCATTTTCACTGAAATAAAGACTCATGCATTCTCTCCTTTGACTACAGACAAATCAATAAAAATCCTTTGTATTTCCACTTTAGCAAGTCATAATAAGTATTTTTAATCATTTTTAATAATAAAATGTCATAAGGGATTGCACAGATACTATGCGCAGTCATTAGCAGATACCCCAGAATTTTAATGAACAAGAAAACATTTTTCCTTAAGCACAATAAATTGTGGATCCTGGCCACTAAATAACCAACATTACTTTGATAAAATAGAAAGAAAAATTGCCTATTTGCCTTAAAGTAATTCAAAATAGGGTTTCAAACAAACCACTCAAGGAAGAAAATAAAGAGCATATGATTTTAAACATGACACAGGATAAGTTTGGATATGTATATAGATTCTATTGGAAATAAGATATTTAAAATACAGACAACTTAAATTTAGAATATAATTAGTAACTCATCTTCTCAAACATTGATTTGGAAATGCAATGAAGCTTATGAGAGAAGTCAGCAAGAACTAAGATATATAGTTGTTGGTATGGAAATCTTAATAACTATGAAAAAAACAGAAAATTTACGGTATGAATTCTTGTGCACACATTTTCTGAAGGTGAGAATCTACAACATTTCTAGGAAGGCAAACAGAAGAACAATAGATGCAACATGATGGAATCAAAGAGAAAATGAAATGAGATGAATATTTACAATGTTAATAATATGGAACAGGATCATGATCATAGAATTCTTTTAAAGTGTATTGTAGGCAGAATTACTTATGTCTAATAAATTATAAACATTTGAAATTGTGAAATATGTATACATAGGGAAACACTTGTATTTTCAACATAAGTAATATTTGCTTTATAAGAAAATTTTTTATCTCTTTGAAATCTAGCTTTCCCTTCACCTTAGTCAGTAGGAATTTCTATCACCCTGAATGTGGCCATTCTCCCAAACTTTATATAAATGCCATTATATAGTATACCCTATTGCATCTGACCAAGTCTTAACCTAACTCTTACTTATATTGTTATATTCATCAGTAGCTTATTTTATATGACTGAATAATATATATACTATATACAATTGTGATATACCACAATTAGATCAGCTATTAATGAACTGTTATACTTTACAATTATTGACAATAAATTTACCTTAAATAATTTTGTTATACAGATATATTAAATTACCCCTGAATAAAACACATTCCAGTGTTAAATGGTATACATATACTTCATATTTTGAAGGGCATACTTTTTTCATTTACTCTATAATTGTTTTAATTTAAAGAGTCCTAGAGTTGGTGTAGGGATGGTGTGGCCTTTCTCAGCTCAGCCAGGCTCCCGCATTCCTTTTGGCCTGACAGGTGTAAAGATTGCTGGGTGAAGGCAGATAGATTCACAAAGAAGTCAGATGAAGTCACAGGAGTCAGCCAGCTTTATTTCACGGTCCTAACCTAACATATACATTTCTTCACATGGCTTCTATGCTAAGCCTTTGCCTAGCAGCTACTTCTCTACTCCTTCAGGCTCTCTCGGCTTATGTCTTTCTTTCAACTGCTTTTTCCAGGCTTTCTTGCTGACTAACTCCCATTGCTGATACTATTGCTGCTGCTTCTTTGCTGATGCTGAATTGCTGGTACTAAATCTAATGCTGAATCTCTGTTGAATCTCGCTGTTGACTTTCGCTTCTGCCCCATTCCTCTTTCTGACTCTCCTTTATCCCTCTCTCCCCTCAAGTCAGACTCTTTTTACCGGTCCATTGCGGGTGTGGGCAGTTGGTTCTGATCATTTAGGTGAGATACATAAGAAATCGGGAAGGGGATACCACATATAATTCCCCAGTCATATCAAAGTGTATAATTTCAATGCTCCCATATATAGGTTTTGACAATCTTGTTAAATGGGGCAAATAGGTTTAACGTTGTGGTATTCTCTATGTCCCTGATCTTGAATATTGAGACTACTTTTTTGTTTGTAGGTATTATTTTATAAATGAAATTTTGAAATATTTTTGTTATTTTAAACCAGTGCTTCTCAATTATTTTCTGTCATGCCCACCTAGGAAGAAGAAAACATTTTTGTGCCCCCCCACGTGACTATAAATAGTATCTTTATTAAAAAAAAACTTTAACCTGCAAAACAAAAATATATAAAATAATTTGAGCTGATTTTTTAATCAGACGTGATGTCTGAATTAATGGCTACAATGAGCTCGTTTTGTAATGCATAGCTTTTCCAAGCAGGGTTTGAAGCAGGACACAGAAACTCTCAATCCAGAGAATACAGAACATAAACAGGGGGGTAGTTATGATAGTGTTTGCCGAGGTCAAACCCGTCCCCCTTTAGGGAGCCTTGCGCCCCCCCTCATTGGGCGCGCCCCACTATTTGAGAAGCACTGTTTAAACTAGCATTTCTGCTTCTACACTTATGGTTGAATATAAAGTTTTTTACATACTTTTATTTATATATTTTTATTGTGGTCAAAGTGAGTTACATACTTTTAAATACAAATAATTTTGGATCTGCTTTGATTGCTATAGATGTATTATAAATCAGTCTATGTCCATCTTTGATAGTTTCGAGCAATATTTTACATAGAATAAAAGCTATAATTTGGATAACATTCAATTTAAAAATGTCGAATCTATTTTTGTTTTGTTTTCTTTTTTTTGTTTTTTGTTTTCTAAGAACATAGTTGGTCAGCTTTGTTCCTATTTTGTGATATAAATTCTTTCCATCTGTAAATTCAATTTCTAAAAATAATTTCTTTTCCCCAGATTGAACTCCTTGGGTGTTATTATATGATATTGTCAAATAAAGGGAAGCTTTATATTTTAGTAATGTATTATTTTCCTTGTTATAACGGCTCAAACTCTGAAGTTAATATAGGACAATATTTGAGTAATCATTCTAATAATAAATGTGTTCTCTTTCAAAATTACATGTGATCTTGCTATTTCAACTATTTTATTCTATTAATAACTAGCTTGGGCAGCATTGCAATAAACTAGTATTGCATTTATCAAATATTTTTTTCAATAACTATTGCAATGCTATTTCTTCTTTCCTTGTGTAATCAAGAATTTGCCTAACCTTTATCCCTTTCTCCTGGATGTTATTTTCAAACCTTTACATCTTCAAAATGATTTTGTAGCTTACTACCTGGAACTCCATCTTAAATTTTAAATCATCTGATTTTATAGGACAGAGATAGTGGGTGGGATCATGCCTTGCACACTTTAACTCAAGTATTGTTCTCCAAACACCTCCAGGAGTGATCCTGGTCAACAGAGGCAGGAGTAAGAACTGAGCATTCCTTTGTATTTACAAGTACATCATTTTACTTTAATGAATAATTTATCTGTTAAAAAATAAGGGACTATCACAGATAGTGTGAATAGGCTTAATGATTTTCAGAGCCTAGAATGTATTGGGAGCTAAGATATTTCTAGTCACCTTGTTGGTAGTGAAATTCTCAAAATAATCATGGGACCATTAGATTTAGAGCCACTCTCTGAAATGAAAGTAATCTTGAAGAGTATTACATCTTTATCTAAAATATAATCATAATAGAATTCTCTATTACTTTCTTCACATAGCAGGTTACATGGACTATTTTCAAATATCATTTAGTCTTCTGTTCCTGAAATGAGTTTAGTTTTCCTTTCATACTAGCTAGCTGTCTTAGGTTTATGAATTTTATTTTCCAAAATATTTGAAATTCTGAGGATTTTATTTCATATGCCCTAGTTTAATCTAATTTATATGAATAAATTCTTTCCATTCTTTCTTCTGTCATACTTAATCTTTGATTTGTCCCTCTAATAAGCTTTTTCAAATTTATATAGTCAGATTTAACATGTCAGTGAACATTTTTTAGTTGTTCAAATATTTTGTTGCTATTACTGGTTTATTTAAAATTTATTTTTATTTATACCACAAAGCACAGCTTTTTTCAATTTCGGTCTTATAATTTTTACACTAATTTACTGTAGGGTTGATTTGTGTTAAAGACAATTTTAATAAAAAATATTTTTATATTTTAGAATTTTAAACACAAATAAAGGTGAGATATTTCCTGTACATTGGGAAGTTTTCCTATCTGGAGATGTGATTTGTTAAAGTCCTTACAGTACAATTAATATTTTAATATGAATAACAATATTTTTATTATTCTTATAATTGAAATCAAACTATAAGCTCTCAGAGATGGAAAATATAGATACTAAAATGGTATTACATTTTTTTTAGGTCTTAGTTGTATAACTTTAGTAAAATTAGCATCACAGTTTCCAGTTCATTGAGTACATAAGTGCGTTAAAAATGTAAAAAAAAAATTCCATTCTCTGTATTTCCTCTGTGATGCTTTCTTCTTTTTCCTAGAGATTCATTGATCATTATATTCAATTTTCAGAGATGCCATTCACTAAACTATCTCTCTGTCCAGAGATAATGCCACTTTCTATCTGAATTTTAGTCATTTGCATCTTTTGTATTAGATACTGTGGTCACCATTGATGAAAAGAAACAAGACGAAACACTAAGTTTTGATCCTTTTTGCAAGCTTCAGGCATTTTGTTATAAATCTGAATTATCATATATTTGATTTTTTATGTTATCTTGTATATATACTTGTTATCAGAGAACATACCAGACTGTAGAGGACTTCTGATGGTTAGGAATATATTTATTAACATTTTATTAGCCTAATCTCAAACTTTTAGTATATGTATCCCATAATGATTAAAAACATCTGAAAACAAGTGAATGATCTTATTGAAAATTAAATAAAATGATTCATGTTTGTGCCTGTAAGTGACATACTTATGTACACATTTTCAATTGAAAAAATGATGTCAAATAAATAAATGCTCTTCATTCTAATAAAAATGTCAACTGATTGTACGTAAACAACAGATTTATTAATTGTGCAACTTCTTGTAATGAAATATACTGATGACATTTTTGGTATTAATTCCTTTCAAGTAATGATTAATTTCAATAACCATGGTAGCAAATATCCATAGACCAATATATAAAAGACAAAGTTTTTCTTTACACTTACAGACTAAGTTATATCTGAGGTATGACGATAAAGGTAGTTGGTAGTTTTTATGAAATATCTTTTAATTGCATTTTATGAATTCTAAAAACATAATTAAAATGTTCTAGTTAAATATACAGGGACTCATTAGAAAGTGCTACACCTTGAGAGTAAGACATGAAAATCTTTTCTACAATAGCAGTAGCTATAAATATATTATTTGCATTGAACTCACATAAAGAATGACTCTCACTTAATACTGGCTGCATATCAAAGATCAAGGCATTTTTTAAATATGAACATTGCTCTATTAAAAATAAAGCATTATTCAGTAAGTATACTGCTATTATGAAAGCATTCCTTTTACAAATGTAAATAATCTATTTGAATATCTATGTATTGCTAGATTTATTTAACACCTGCTTCTTATATATCTTCCTTAGCCATCATCCTAAAATTTAGTGATAAAATATTTTTGTTTGCTTCAAAGAAATCTGAAAAGGATGTTTGATTGTTAAAATTAATTTTTCTGGGGCCAGAGCGATAGCACAGCGGTAGGGCTTTGCCTTGCACATGACCGATCCCCCGAGCCTGGAGCCATTTCTGAGTACATAGCTATAGCTGAGCATCACAGGGTGTGGTCCAAAAAGAAAAAAAATTAGTTTTTCTATGACAATTACTAACATGTTCATCCTTATTTCTTTCCTTTCTTATTTCCATCCTTTTTTTCTACCTCCTCTTAATTTGTCTCTTTTCTTCCTTCCTTCTTCCTTCCTTCCTTTTTCTTCCTCTTAATTTCTCTTTTCTTTCTCCTTTCCTTCCTCCCTTTCTTTTTCTTCTTGATTTGTCTTTCTTTTCTTTTCTTTCTCCCTCCCTCCCCTCATTCCTCCTTTCTTTTTCTTATTCTTTCTCCTTTTTTTCTACCTTCTTTTCTTTCCCTTTTACTTCCTCACATTCTTTTTCTTTTCTTCCTTCTCTCCTTTCGTCTTTTTTCTTTTTCTTTCTTCCTTTCTTTTTTCTTTCTTTCTCTCTCTTTCTTTCTTTCTTTCTCTCTCTCTTTCTTTCTTCTTTCTTCTTTCTTTCTTTCTTTCTTTCTTTCTTTCTTTGTTTCTTTGTTTCTTTCTTTCTTTCTTTGTTTCTTTGTTTCTTTCTTTCTTTCTTTCTTTCTTTCTTTCTTTCATTTTTTCTTTCTTTTCTCTTTTCATTCTTTCCACAAGGTCCCATGATTTACTACTCACTATACTCAGGGATCATGGCTCTCATGGCACCGTAAGTGATTCTGGGGATGAAATCTGCATCACATGCATGTAAGGCAAGCACCTTGCCCTTTGTACTCTGTGAAAAACAGTCCAGTCGTTCATTGCTTCAATATAGGAAACTTTTCATATTTCGAAAACATATACTTTGCATTTTTGCTCTTCTATTTGTCTGTGATAATCACTATGCATTATATTACAGCAAGTTTTTATAACTGAGTTATTCATTTATATATTCAATTTACTTGTGTCATCAAACTATTTACAGAATATATAAGTGTTAAAAATAATTGTCAGTTTCTTGGAAGTCACTTAAAGTTCTGAAACCAAAAATGGAAGCTTAAAATCATTTAAAAACACTTTCATGTTTTTGCTTTTTTATGTAAAAAATCTGCTATTAATATATATTAAATGTATGCAGTTTTCATGAAAGAAGCCTTGAGGAAGAAGTCCAAAAGAATGAATTCTTTAGCAGCTTTTTTTAGAGGCTTTTTTTGAGGCTATTTTTCTAACTCACCATGCCTATTTCCATCTTGTACTATATAATCTATCACTGGGAGCAAGTAGCAGTTGTACTATCACTTCAGTCCCTGATTTATAAAATTTAATTCTTATAGGGATTATATGAGGCAGAAATTCCTTAGTGGTTCTTAAAGTAAGTCCTTCCTTCCTCTTCTTCCCCATGAAACATGGAGGCCATAAAAATATGTGAAATTTTTCACTTCTCTAAATTAGGAAGTGACTCCCTTGAAAATCTTGTACCAGTAGGTCAGTTAGTCTACTTTTTATTTTTACTTTTCTTTTCCTATTCCACTTCTTCCAAATCTAATAGCATCATTTACAAGATAACAAAAGGAAATTTATTTTTAAAGTTAAACTAATGCTGCAGGTACTTTGGGAGGGGCCCCTGGTAATAAGTTTTTCTTTTAATAAAAGCATAGAGATTTGAATTAGAGTAGGTACCAAGTTATGATGGCACTTCTCAATTGCAGAAACACCATAGAAGAGGGAGAAATTTAAACAAACTGTGTTGGTTACGGTTCTCCAGAGAAATTGAACAAATAGAATCTGGGTATAGATTATCACACCAAGCCTTACAAGGCTCAACACCTACTTCTGGCTATAGTACTTGCTTCCAAATGTGAAAAACTAAAGTTTCAAAGGAGGTTTTAATTCGAACTTGGAGGGATTATTCACAATAACCCAGACCTTAACATAAGCAAGTGAAAAAACTGAGAGGATTTCTTTTCTTTTAGAATAACCATCCCACTCTATTTCTGACATAAAATTTCTCATTTTCTTCCACAAGCCTTTGCAAAGTTTCTCTAATTTTGGAACAGCTACATTTTTTAATATTTGATAAAGTCAATTAGATCTCTAAATTGAGATGAATACTGTTTGTTTGTTTGGTTTGGTTTTACTATTTATTTATTTATTTATTGCTTTTTGAGCCACACCTTGTGGTGCTCAGGGGTTACTCCTGGCTTTGCACTCAGAAATTGCTTCTGGCTTAGAGGACTGTATGGAATGCCAGGGAATTGAACCATAGTTCAACCTAGGTTAACCGCGTGCAAAGCAAATGCCCTACTGCTTGTGCCGCCACTTCTCCAGCGCCATGAATGATATATATATATATATATATATATATATATATATATATATATAGAGAGAGAGAGAGAGAGAGAGAGAGAGAGAGAGAGAGAGAGAGGAGAGAAGTGATAGACATAAATAGGATCACTATGTTGGTTTATTTTTTAACTAAAAATGTTACGTTGATTTTCTAAGATCAATCATTGTTAATGCTATAATTGTTTTGTTTTTGGAAAGTGTCCAGCAGCACTCAAGCATCACTACTGGCTCTGTGTTCAAAATCAGTCCTGGCAGTCTCAGGAATCATATGGGTTGCAAGGTATTTAACCAGGATTAGCCAGGAGCAAAGCAAATTCCCTATTCACTATACTATCACTCCAGCCCAATAAGTTTTAATTTTAGTATTTTCTATCCAAAATGTCTTTTCCTCATTGAATCCTAAAATATTTTTCTTACAGAATTTCTATAGTTTTCATTTTAAAAGTTACACTTAAGATAAATTAAATATGTACATTCAATTGTATAACAATTCAGAAGCTCTTAGGCCAGAAACACAGAGACACAGAGACACCATAGATAGTTAAAGAACATAAAGTACTGAGCTCTAATAAATTTAAAGGAGCCAACGCTATACCAAGGACCTCAAACAATTTTTTCAGCACATATTTATATGTTTCTACACAATGGAATTAAGGCCACATTCCTAACTCCTTGACATATAGTGGGGTTAAAAGGTTAGAGTACCTGAGACATCCTGGTTAGCCTTATCTAATCAAATACACTTAAAATGTTTTATTAGTTTAGTGGCGATCCTTGTTTTTCCCCCAGGATAATGGCTCCTGCTATGTTTTACAGCCTACCTGGAAATTCTGAGGTCAAGTGTTTGCTACAACATGAACCATTTCTAAACTGTTCAATGGGCTGAGTTATGCTATACAAAAATAAGCAACAGTTAAGATGTAACTTCTATAATGGAGCTATACTATTAATTCTTTGGACTTCATAAAGTCTTTTCTTTTTTCTAAATGACTTTATTTTGCAGTTAGCCATATTTATATCAATATTCTAAATATTATAGATAGTTTTAGTTATACTGATGTATATCTTTTTGAACAAGTGCCTAAAATTCTTCTTGTGTTACTTCTCACCATTAACATAATTCCCAGGTGTTGTATTAGATTCATTAAGTTGATGCCTGGACTAAAGAGAGTCATTCTAGTCATTATTTTTTATAATAATGGTAAGTTCATGATTTTACAAGAATGCTATGGTTTCTTTTATTTTTAAGTCTAATACAACTGAGCACAAGGTCTGAATATACATTTCATGATCTGATTTCTAGTAACAAAAACTAAAAAAATATGACAAGCCTACTATCATAACTAAATTACATTATAATCACAAAACTCAAAGCTATTCAAAAGGAACCTAAAACAATACAAATAGCTGTGTCATGCAATATCTTGAATTTTTAAATAGAATATAGTGTATGGCATTTTCCAAGATCATTTAGTAGAAAACAAAACTAAAGCAAGTGCCTCTTGAATATATAGTCAATTAGAATCCATATACTGTATAGAAAGTACTAATTCGGGGTCAGTGAGGTGGTGCTAGAGGTAAGGTGTCTGCCTTGCAAGCACTAGCCAAAAAAGGACCGCGGTTCGATCCCCGGGTGTCCCATATGGTCCCCCTAGGCCAGGGGCAATTTCTGAGCACTTAGCCAGGAGTAACCCCTGAGCATCAAATGGGTGTGCCCCCCCAAAAAAAAACCCCAAAAAAGTACTAATTCAAAAAAAACAATATTGCATAAACATACTGAAATATTGTATATTTTATATTGATGTTCATATTTTTCCATATTTTCAGTTTTACTCATTGCTTGGTTTCACATTTCTTAGCAGTACACAGCACTATGCTACATTAAAACATTTTAAACACAGATTCTGGATCTCTGCTGATTGATAAAAATTCAAATACTCTTTCAAACAGAGATATAGATATCAAAAAATGAAATATATATACAATAATATAGACTCAGTTATTTCTATAGCATTTTAAAAATGTTGCCCTAGTTTTTATTTTTATATTCCTGGCATATTTTGAGCCACACTTATTCAATAGTCATTGAGTACTAAAAATATTATAAAACATAATTATAAAGCATACTTAATGAACATGTTAACAACTGAATCCTTAATTTGTTACTCATATACCTTTCCGTGGTATACCCTGGAGGTGTTCACATAGAATTTATTTTTCTTATTTCAAAATAGAAAATTTGCCCAAGAATTGAACACTTAATATTGTGCCTTAGAACATTCTAAACTAGTTTCAGTAAGGCACTTTATTGATCTAAAAGCATTTTCACTTGTTTAGAAAGTGTTTTACAGATGGCCACATAAACATTTTCTGACCAATTATCTCAAAGACTGAGATTAATTTCTATTTCTTTTTCTGAATAATGTCAAGTATATAATGATTTCTGAAACTGCTGGAGGTATTTTATAGAAAGTCTAAACTTCACATAAAAATAGTAAGAATATGACTGAGTAAAAATAATATTGTTTATTTGTTCATTCAGTCCTGGAATAATACTTACCTTATAATAATCGATCTATAGTAATAGAACTCATTCAGAATTCAGATGTATTATAATTGCAACTATGACTGTCAAATACATAAATATCTGCCATTTCTTTGGACATGTGTCAAATTATTATAAGACATTGAAGTCACTTTTGACTTCATAATAAATAACTTACCTTGATTTCCATATTCATTAAATTTCAAATGTATATAGTTCGAGGAAAAGTTAATGTAGAAAGCTAATTTATTTAGCATTTATGTCATATTATTTAAAGTATTCTTAAAAAAATGGCAAATCTTTTAGGTGTATATTTTCAATCATAAATTGAGCATGAATGTATTTTTTTCTAAAATATATAAAATGATAGCATTCACAATTTAAGGTTAAATTAAAAAATAGAAAAAATATGAATATGCATCTCTATATAATAAAGCCTTATGTAAATAATTGTATAATAAAAATACAGATAAATATATTTGTAAAATTATAATCATCTCATTATCCCCTTTACCACTGGAAAACACAAACTGGAATATAAACATATTTCTTTAACAACAATAACAAAATTCCACTTTAGGATATTAATATTGTAAAATATGTCTAGAATCAGATATATATGTAACTATTTTTAAACTATATAGTTTTTAATATAAAATAAAATTATAACATCCAATTTTGTACTAGGCATTGTTTGAAATTACATTCTAAGTGAACTAACATATAGTTAATCTCCTAAAGAAACAAATATTTACTTATACAGTTTACTTGACAACATTTTGAAAGAGTTTTGAATATTTTTGACAAAATTTTGACAATAGTTTAGAGATTGTTATAGTATTTTAAAGTTTCCTTGAGAGTCTGAGCAATAGCACAGGGGGTAGGGCTTGTCCCTTATTAGGTAGGGCCGTCCTATTTTGGAAGCCCAGGATCCAACTATAGTCCTCTGACAATGCCAGCAATGATTTCTGAGTGTAGAACCAGGAGTAATCCCTAAGCGCTGTCAGGTATAATTCCTAGAGTAATCATGTATGGAACTTACTCTTTATATGTCTATTTCTCTTTATCTCTAGCATCTATATTTAACAATTTATAGCTAATATGCAAATAATATTAAATTATACAAGATTGAGTTACTTATATGTAATATGTAAAACATACAAAGCAGAAATATATAATCCTCAACAGAAAGGATGAGTGAGAATATAAAATGATTTATTTTTAGGAAATTGCTCTTAAATTGCTAATGTTTTCAATTTAAGGAGGACAACTTACATTATCAAGTGCAATATTTAAAGAAAGTAATTTAGATGTTAATCACTGTTAAATAACACTACTAACAACTATCTCAGTTCACACATAGTACTAGCCATGCACAATTCTAATACATTATTTTAAACAGAGAAGAATCCGCTATGGTTTTATGCTAATTTTCAATTTGGGACAAACTGCATTTTCATTTTGTATTAGCATTTATGGCAGAAAATGGAATAAATATTTGTAATTTTAGTTTTGAATGTGAATTGTGAGCTATTTGAAATACTATATTAAGATATCTAAAAGTATGAAAATAATTCATCACCTGCAATTTGGAATGGAAACATATAATTTGCTCTGTATAAAGTACCGTATATATTTTCTTAAAGGCTCTGTGAAGAGCTTGCTTAAATAATGATCTTTTCAATGTACGTTATATAAAGTTTTAGTTTGTAAAAGTAAACTGAGATGAAAATAATAAAGTTCGAAGTTTTATAATATAGTACTAGGGTTCTAGAAGATAATCAAAAAAATTTTAGACCTTCACAAAATTGAACTTCAGAAGGCTTCCTGCTGTTAAGCAATAATAAACTAATTGTGACTTACAAGTAGAAAACCACAGGGAAGATAACACATCCAAGAGAAATTTAAATCTGAAGTTAGAATCCAGCTTCTTATTAAAGTTATTTTCTTTCATTCAGTTAAGATTTTTGTCACTTAATCAGACCATCTGGAATCTGTTGTGACCTCAAACATAGATTTTGCTTACATTCATTTAGATTTTATGATGCATTACTATTACATACTTAAAATTAGTTTTACTAAGCTATGTAAATGACAGTGATTACATTAAGCACATAAATTTTGTATATTTTTACTTTTTACTTTAAAGCAGGTTTCTGAAAATGATTTAAAATTTCTCATGCTTATTCTGTTGTTGTTGTTTTTTTTTGTTTTTGTTTTTTTTTGCATTTGGCAGTGGTTCATTTGTAGTAGGTACTTTTGAAAGTAATAAACAATTACTTCCAGTTACTTACTTTCAATTGTTAGGTATATGCTCTTATTATTTTTAGCGGAATATCAACTAAATATTAGTTTTATACCAGTCATACAATTTATTTTGAATAAACCATTAAATCAATTTAAATATAAAGTAATCCTGAGCAATACTTGACTTGTACTTAGTTATAGTAAAATTTTAAATTTGAAAAATATTATTTTTATTTCTTCTTGATATTACTAATGTTCTTCAATATTTATTGTTTTAAAAAATCTTCAAATTTTTCCATAATTTAAAATTATATACTATGTTTTTTAAAAATATTTGGTGACTGATCATGGGATTGTAGTAATTTTCATGCAACAATATACCAACTTAATTTTATACAAAGCATACAATATTTACTTACAAAATATCCAAGAACATTTTGTCTCTATATTCTAGTTCATTTTTATGAATACAGTAAGTTAGTGAAATGTATGAAAATATTGATTCCAGTATTTCATTCTTTATGTTAGAATTTTTAATTAGAAATTTTCTTAGATTTGAGTGATAATACTGCAAGTAAAGTGTTTGCTTTGTAGAAGGCTGATTAGATTTAACCTATGATACCACATACTATCCACCAAGCCTGTCAGAAGTAACCTGAGTGCTATATATAACATCTGGGATTTAAACCACGTTTTGTGGGAGTTTCTTACTTTAAATACTTTAAAATATTTCTTATAATAGAATATTTATTCAGTTAGAGATAGCATTCATAATAATAAAGGCTTCAAATAACACTTCTAAGGAGCATTTGATATTTAGCATAATTTAATCTATAAGTTTAATACTCACAAAAATTGACAAGTCTTATTTGAATAATATTAGAAAATCAATATGATCTTAAAAATCTAGCTAATACTTTGCTGACAGGTGATTTTTTTATGGAGAGGTAAACTAGAATTATTTTTTACTGGAAAAGTATCGAATACTTCTGTTTAACTTCATTTTTAAAAATAATATAGGTTTTGGTAGGACAGAGATAAATTGAAAATATAAGATCATTAAAAGATAAAGCAACATTATTATCTTAGAGATTTCATGAATCTCTACTATCCATTTCTATTCTGCTATAAAATACATTCTTGTCCATTTTTCCACAACTTAAATAAAAATTATTATGGAGGAGCTTATGAGGTACCAGAGATCAGCCCCAAACCATGCACATACAAAACAAACACCAAAGTTTCAATGGATTATAATATAACATAAATATAGATATTTTATAATGGTATTTTTATATAAAGATGGGTTTCTATTCCCTGTGTCAAGGAGGATTGTTTCTTTAATTTATTTTTATTCAATCTGGAATTATTTACTACTATATAGCAAATATTCTTGAGCTTTCCATGACACAGTAAGAAACAAATGCGAACAGCCATTGAAGTTTTAATCTTAACAAAACTTTTGAGAAACTCATGGGAAGTATTATTTTAAATGGAAATTGACAAATTTTAATACTTAAAATTTAAGTATTATTTGGCAGAAACCATCAAATTATCCAGGTATAATGATGAAAGATGAAACTTAATTTCATCATCAAGCCTGTTTTGATGTAAATGATTAACATATACTCAACATATTTTAACATATTCTCTCTTATTTAATCTCGTAGAGGATATTGATAGTGGGCTTTTTAAGATACTTAAAATATAAAATATGTTTTTCCACATTTAAAGTTAACAGTTCAAATATTAATTTAGACTAATAGAAATTGTATCTTGCTTAAATTTAACAACCTTTCATTAAGAAGGAGGGGGTTCTCTAATAAAACTTTATTACTATTAATAGCAACCATTTGTTCAAAGGCATATTTAAAGAGGTTTTTTCTTTTTAATAATTTTCCACTATATATTTCCCATCTGAAGTCACATTATGGTGAATTTCTAAGTAGTTTTTATTTGTACTTTGAATCTGCATACAGATTCTATTTGTCAATTGGACTGTTAACTTTTACTAATAAAACAATTACTAAAGTTTCCAAGTCCAAATTTAAAAGAGCTACATTCCTAGAAGTCAGAAAATAAAAACCAAGATTTGAATAGGATGAGTTTTTTTCTGACAAATCAATGGAAAATCCATTTATCTAAATTCTTAGCTTCTACATACCTGCATTCCTTGCTTTACAATAATTTCTTTAATCAATCCAATCTCATATTTCTTTTTTTTTTTTTTTTTTGGTTTTTGGGCCACACCCGGTGACGCTCAGGGGTTACTCCTGGCTATGCGCTCAGAAGTCGCTCCTGGCTTGGGGGACCATATGGGACGCCGGGGGATCGAACCGCGGTCCTAGCGCAGGTAAGGCAGGCACCTTACCTCGAGCGCCACCGCCCGGCCCCCCAATCTCATATTTCAATTGCAACTTCTCCTACTCTAAAGCTCCGACCTGCCATTTATGAATATATTTGGATGCATTTATCTCCTCCAGATAAGCAAAGAAATTAGCTCTATCTCATTATCCTTAACACCTACAAACTTCCTTTCTACAAAGTAAGATAACAAATTCAAAGGCACCATGGACTACAAGATCTTTTGAAAGAAGGTTCATTAGTTGATCACACTAAACTGTGATATTTGTTCTCTCATAAAATTTAGCTCAATCTTTGTAGGGTGTCTTATAGTAGAAATAAAATTTTTTGGTAATAAACTTTGACTTGATTTTATATTTTTCCACAGTTAATTATCCTGTTTACTTGCATAAAATACATATTGAAGAATGCTGACTCTTGAAACAAGAAACTCTTGAATTTTAATCTAATCTCTGCCTTCTTACCAACATTTGAAGATAACTTCATGGGAAGGAGGTGCTACTTTTCTTTCTCTCTCTTTTTTAAAATATCTTTATTTAAGCACCTTGATTACAAACATCATTGTAGTTGGGTTTCAGTCATATAAAAAACATCCCCTTCACCAGAGCAGCATTCCCACCACTAAAGTCCCCTATATCTCTTCTATACCCGCCTGTATTTAAGACAGACATTTTACTTCTCTCACTCATTACATCATCACCATAGTTGTCAGTGTAGTTTTAAGTGTTGTTACTTCTCTAAGTGCACTCACCACTCTTTGTAGTGAGCTTCATATATAAGACAGTCCTTCAGCCCTCCTCTCTATTGTCTATGGGCATTATTATAATAATGTCTATTATTTTTTCCTAAAACCCGTAGATGAGTGAGAGTATTTTGTGTCCATTTCTCTCCCTCTGACTTATTTCACTCAACATAATATATTTCATGTACATCCATGTATAGGAAAATTTCATGATCATCTCTGCTGACAACTGCATAATATTCCATTGTGTATATGTACCACAGTTTCTTTAGCTATTCATCTGTTGAAGGGCATCTTGTTTTTTTCCAGAGTCTTGCTATTGTAAATAGCACTGCAATGAATATAGGTGTGAGAAAGATATTTTTGAATTGTATTTTTGTTTTCCTAGTGTATATCCCTAGGAGTCGTATAACTGGATCATATGAGTTCAATTTCCAGTTTTCTGAGGAATCTACATATTGTTGTCTTTAAAGGCTGGGCTATATGGCATTCCCACCAGCAGTTAGAATGAGAGTTCCTTTCTCTACACATCTCTGCCAGCACTGATTGCTCTTGTTCTTTCTTTTGGGCCACACCCGGTAACGGTCAGGAGCCACTCCTTCCTATGTGCTCAGAAATCGCTCCTGGCTTGGGGGATCACATGGGATGGAATCGAGGTCCGTCCTGGGTCAGCGCGTGCAAAACAAATGCCATACCACTGTGCTTTCACGCCAGTCCCTGTTCTTGTTCTTTCTAAAGAGTGTCAGTATCTTTGGGGTTATGTTGTACCTCATAGTTTTGATTTATTTGTTTGATTTATATCTCCCTGATGATTAGTGATGTGGAACATTTTTCATGAGCCTTTGGGCCATTTGTATTTATTCTTTCAAGAAGTGTCTGTTCATTTATTTGCCCCATTTTCAGATGGGGTTAGATGATTTTTCTTGTTAATTTTGATTCTTTAAAACTTCACATTCATTGTATATTTTTCCCTTTGCCTGGCCAGGAATTAATTTTATTATTTATTTTTCATTTATTATTTCAGAAAATACTTTGCATTCATATTTCAATTGACTAAGGTGAGTTATTTTTATATATTCTTTTTTATCTTGTTTTATAAATGATCAATTCCAGTGTATAAAAATATATTGTTTATTCAGTCCACATAATACATACTTGTATGGTATTAGATTTCATGGACATTTTCAATTTAAAAATTTGTCTCTTTATTACAGAATATAAGTTCATACTTTTTATTTGGGTATCACAATTATAAAGTTATTTTCCAGCCTCATTTTTATTGCGGTATTATGGTTTATAATGCTATATATATTATTATTTTATACTGTCAGTGCACAAAATTACCCCAACAAAGTTTCAATAATCCTCCACTCCTTTGTCCCAAGGCCTTTTCTATAGCATGTCTTTGGCAAATTCAGCTCCCCATTCTTTTAGCAATATCTTAGTCCTATTTTCTGAGTGGATTAATTATGTTTTGTTCTGTTTCTTTGTACTTTACCTGAGATATAAACAAAATCATTAAAACTTCTCATCTTTCCCTTTACTCATTTACTTAGTGTGACTTCCTCTATGTTGTTGTGAATAACATGAGTTCTCTTCTCATAGCTGTTTGTATTGCATTATATGTATATATTTTTATATTCATTCCTATGAACAATATTCCTATCTCACACAAATATAAAGGTTAATTAAAATTGATTAAAGAGTTCAATATTATCCTATATATTTAAAATACACTGAGAAACATATAAATTTCCAAGATACATAACTCAGAAATATATTTTGAGAGCACCTCATTGACAAAAAAAATGTAGAAATAAACAGATCAAACTACATAAAACTAAAAAGCTATCCTATGAATGAAAGGATTCCTAAAATAAAAAGAAACTCTTCTGAAATAAAGGTATTTGTACAATATGCATCAGAAATAGAGCAATACTCTGCAAGATATACAAAGATATACAAAACTGACATTCTTCCTGACCACCTGGGTTTTTGTAATGTAAAACAGGAATCTATAATTGTTAAGGGTGAAAGCTGATATGGCCATAATAGTTTAGGGTGAAGTCTAATTAACCCAAAACTGCCAGGACAAAAACTGATGGTAGTTTTAGCACATTAGAAGGCTGAAAACATCTGCGCCATGTACAAACTAGTCGAGTTACCAATGGCACTATCTCTCTCTGGAACCTCAGCAGTTTCTGACACACACACACACACACACAAAAAAAAAAAAACCCAGAATTTTCAACGTTTATGTTTAACACCCCTACTTTTTTAAAGGAATCTAATTTTTTTTTTTTGGTTATGCTTGTTTGTAACTCATGTAAATTTAACGTACATAGTGAAAGTGAATTAGGGCCATTCCCACTACCAGTGTTGTCCTTTGTCAACCCCTGTTCCCAGTATAAATCCTATACCCCTCCCCTTTACCCCTGAACTGCTAGTAAACCAGGTCCCTTTTGAATTTAGTTTATTGCAGGTTGGGTTAATTCTCCTACTTTTAAATGGTCCATTTACTTCCAAGTAATATTGTTATATAACCTAATGTTGAAACTAGTAAAAATAGAATATTATGAATTGCTGTATCTCACACTCACTACTGTTTCTCCTATCTTGCATTCCACTACATACAAGGGATAAGTAGAAATCAAGAATTTAGGAAGAACCTGCTAAGTACATATTTTAAATTCAAAGGTTCTTAAAATTCTTTTAACATGAACTACTTTAATATTCAATAAATCAGTCAGATCCTGCAATTACATATCCTGTAAAGCATCAGCTCAGGAAAACTGATTAGATGGCAATTTTGTAAAACACACAGGGTTTTCTTTTCTCTAAGCACTAGGAGAAAAGCAACAACAACAAAATAATATATGAGAAACATAAATGGTTGAAATTGATAAAATTTCCTTGACCTATTAGTTCTTAGATTTGATTATGTATTTATATTATTCCTTTACAAAGGTTGTATGGCTGATTAAGCAACTGCTTAGAAAAGGTATCAAGAAAGAAATATTTTGAGAAATAGTGCAATTCTGCATCTCATTTATAGTATAGTGCTGAAAATATGTTTGCCAGAACTTGTAAGAAGGTCAAGATTCCAAAAAACAAAAGTGCTATGGCTGATATAATAAAAATATCCTGGGGCCAAAGTGGTGGCGCAACGGTAGGGATTTGCCTTGTACGCGGCTGACCTAGGACAGACCGAGGTTCGATCCCCCAGTGTCCCATATAGTCCCCCAAGCCAGGAGCAATTTCTGAGTATATATATATATTCTCAAAGGTCAAGGACAGAGGGTATTATAGTATTTAGAGAACTTTTGTATATAAAATATTCTAAATATACAAGATAAAAGAAACATGCATAATAGTTCTTAGCTTAAAGGCTTTTTTTTGTTTTGTTTTGTTTTTTGGCCACACCCAGTAACGCTATGCGCTCAGAAGTCGCTCCTGGCTTGGGGGACCATATGGGACACTGGAGGATCGAACCGGGGTTCGTCCTAGGCTAGCGCTGGCAAGGCAGACACCTTACCTCTAGCGCCACCACGCCGGCCCCAATAGTTCTTCACTTAAAAAAAAAAAAGCACATTCTGTCTTTTTTTACCTCAAATTTATAATCTTTTATTTAGAAAACAAGTAGGAGGCTTACAAAGACTGAATTATTAGGACATATTTGTGTAATAGCATTAGAAGAAATGCTATTAGTTTAAATTAAAGCACAGCAAGGCACTTCTGCATAATTCAAGTAAACAATTTTGCAAACAAACTCCAGTGTTCTTATTACTGCTTCCTAAATTGCTGGGCAGCTAGAAGACTATGAGAAAACTCTTTTGTAATGAAGGGTGATTAGAACAGGGCAGAGGTGAAACTTTAGGAAAACTCACTTTGCAGAAAACAGATGGGAAGATGTAGCCAATGTCTAATTCTCAAAACAAATTTTCAGTGCTGTAATTATAGAATAAAATGCAACAAGATGTTTTTAAAGATGAATGCAATTGCTTGAAATTGCACACAACTTTTTGGATTCTTTTTTTTTATTTATGTTCCTTATTAAGAGTTCAAGTAAAAATAAACAGCTACAGAAACAATATTAGGTAATGCAGAAAATGAATATTTAAGCAAGTTTTAAAAATCTTCTGTTAGAGCTGTACTTACAATGATTATGCACAAACCAATTGCTCATGTAACAGACTCAAGAAAGGCAAATTGTTCATTTAAATGCTGTCATTCTTGCATGAACAGTTTTACCATAAAACTGTACAATAAAATGAATTGGCAATAAAACTATATAGACACTTTTTGTCTTTTCTAAATTCCTGTGCATACTATGAAATATTTAAAGAGTAAGACTAGCATTTGGCCATGTGTTTACAACTATGTCTTCATTTGTCATTACATACAGGTTTTGCATGCTAAAATCAAGCATTAATAAATCGTCAGAGTCAAATATGATGGGAGATAAAAGAGCAATTCATACCCAGGTTAATCTGACATCAAAGTGCTAGTTCTTTAATTCACTGGTGGTATTTTAAAATAAATATTTCTGAATGACACCTATGTTCCAGGCTTTCTAAAATAGGGACACAGTGACCGCATATAGAACCCACTGAAGAAAAAATAAATAAAACCCACTAAATAAATAATAATGTAAATTATTTCATTATAATATTTGAGAGAAGAGATTTATGAAAGAAGTAAGGAGCTCTTTAAAAATTCATTATAGGGGCCGGAGAGATAGCATGGAGGTAGGGCGTTTGCCTTTCATGCAGGAGGTCATCGGTTCGAATCCTGGCATCCCATATGGTCCCCCGTGCCTGCCAGAAGCGATTTCTGAGCCTGGAGCCAGGAATATCCCCTGAGTACTGCCAGGTGTGACCCAAAAACCACAAAAAAAAATTCATTATAGGTTAACATGGTTAAACAGGTAAGGCATTTCCTTCATAGGTGCTTGACACAGATTCAATTCCTGGTACCCCAGTTTGTCCCCTGAGCCTCACAAGTATTGATCTCTGATTATAAAGCAAGGAATAAGCCCTGAGCACAGCTGAAGTGAATTTAAAAAACCCAGAACATTACAATAGTAGTGTGTAGGATTGGATATCTAGATAAACTGCCAGAAGAGGACTCTACTGTTTAAATAGCTACTGCAGCATCCCTTGAGATGTCTGTCACAAAATGATGTTGTTTTTTTTTTTTTTTAAAAAAAAGTTAAGTTTATTATCCTAACCATGATAAGTCACTTTCAAAATTGAGTCAGCCTAAGCTTTTTATTCAAATTTGCAACAAAAATAATTTAAGATAACAATCAGCAAGTTTTCATACTTTGTTACACTGATTAAATTGCAAAAATACAAGAAACTGGAGAAATCAATATAGAAGTTATCTAATTTTTCAATATCAAGGTAAAAGACGATCCCTCTTTAATGCTTTGTTTTGCATTTTTTATTAATGCCAAAATAAAAAAACAAATAAATAAAAAGTTTCTATTTTCTTGTTCTAACCCATCATAGCTATTCATACAATGATATTGTAAAACAATATCACTTTGTTTTAGCAGTAGGGATTTCTTTTTCATACATGATTCTATTGGAATGCCCTCCAATTGAGACTATAATCTGCTTTATTTTTTTCTCACTTTCTACATTTTTCTTGGGTTAAGCATAAATAGGAGGCAACCTTTTATTGACATATCACAAGAGTCATGGCTGTAGAGAAAATTTATAATAATTTATTACTTTAGCTCCGAACTAATATTTTCTCTTTTATTTATTCTTTGGCCAAAACACATTAGGGTAGGTCTGGCATCATAGTGCAAAAACTATTCTGCCCCTTTTTTGTTACAAAATAAAGGGATTTGATAATTGACAATAGCAGTCTGGGGGTCACAGTGATAGTACTGTACATTTGACTTGCTTTCATTAAACCAGGATTTGATATTCAGAATTTCATGGCCAGGGGTGTTTTCTGAACAATGCACAGAAAACAAAAACAAAACATACAGATAAGAAAATATCCACCTAAGATGGTATACCATTATGCTCATTATATTATATTACATCTTATGAAATATGTCTACATGATTAACATCCCTTGTAATCTATACAGGTATGCTTGACTATTGTTAATATAGCCCTTTTTGAAAAATCAAAACATGCCAAAATTACTTTTTCTTATATATTTCTTATAGTTTATTTAAAATAAGAATGAAAAGATAAATGAATATTAAAATTTAATGTATTTAATTTAAAGATATATAAATAAATCTTTAATATATTCATAAATCATTCATACATAAAATATATTGAACCTGGGTGGGTTGTATGCAAAGCAAGTTTCCTACCCACTATAATATAGTTCTGGCCCCTCTATGTTATAGTTCAAACTATAGCGCCTAAAGTCAATGAAATGACCAGGTCATCAAAATACCCGATCAAAATACATTATCATTTAGATCTAAAGGAATAATAAAGAACTTTAGGGATGGGTCGGAGTGATGGCGCAAGCTGTAGGGTGTTTGCATTGCATGCTCTAACTTAGGACAGATCAAGATTCAATCTCCCGCATCCATAAGGTCCCCAAGGCAGGAGTGATTTCTGAGCACATAGTCAGGAGTAACCCCTGAGCATCGCCAGGTGTGGCTCAAAAAGAAAAAAGAAACAAAAAACAAAAACAAAACAAAACAAAACAAAAACCTCAGGAAAAATTAACAGTTTAAAAACTTAACATTAAAACCACTTCTACAACAAGCGTTAAAGGAGACTTAAAAGGCAAGACAAACTCTTCAACACTCCTCATACTGAGTTTGTTCTTCATGGTTTATTTTTACTAGATTAAGTATTTCAAATTTTTTCATCCTTCTAAAAGACTATATAAATATAAAATTTAAAAATTCATATTTAATTTATACATCATGCTATGCATCAGATCAAAAGGTTGTTTTTATATCAACAGAAATTTTCTTGCAATGATATACTTGTTAATGCAAACACTTAAGCAGTACTTATATTTCCTAACATAAAGACAATATTATCTTAAGGTAAAACAGAGGTTTTACTTTTATAGGCCTATTTATATTCTATCCATATATTTTCTTTAATTCTCCATTCTTGCTAAATTTTACCTTTATAGTATTTATCTGGTTTGTGTAAAACTAAAGTATATTTCACACAATTATTCATAATGTTGATTTTTAAAATTTATGTACCTGTAAGAAAGGTTTGAAAACAAATTTTCCTTTGTTACTTTTTCATTGATTTATAATTTTGTAAAATATTTGGAAATTAGCCTTTATTAGTTTATTAACCTTCATACACAAGTATCACCCTTTCCCCAGAAAAATAAATGCGATCTCTCTGAAGTAAAGATATAAAAAGAAACAGTATGGGTATAGCAAATGTTCAAAGTCATCAGAAAGCAGAGTTGTCTACAAAACTGAGTTTACATGTGGTGGGGTAGGAAATGTCTTTGGGACACTAATAGAGTAAGTAGAGACTCTGCTGATGGGTACTGTTTTGAGATGATTTATATATAAAAAGTGCAATTAACAATAATACAATAGTAGAAATCTCAATAAAATGAACATATGTGTTTATATACATTATAAGTAAATTTTGATCTTGTAAGATTCGAATACTATATTGGAGATTTTTTTCACCTGGTATCTGCATAACTAACACTTCATGTTTTAAATTCCAATTTGAAAAGCAATTTTATTGAGCTATACTGCCAAAGAATTAACTATCAAATGGAAATACTCATTATTTTATATCTGAATATTTAGAAATAATAATTGTGATATGGATAGTAAATAAGTACAATGTTGGTATATCTCTAATGTGATAGTCTATACAAATATTTTCTGTGAAATTCCTATCAATTATAAAGACTTATTAAATTTCTATAATGTGGGCCCGGAGATATAGCACAGTGGCATTTGCCTTGCAAGCAGCCGATCCAGGACCAAAGGTGGTTGGTTCAAATCCCAGTGTCATAAGGTCCCCCGTGCCTGCCAGGAGCTGTTTCTGAGCAGACAGCCAGGATTAACCCCTGAGCACCGCCAGGTATGACCCAAAAATCAAAATAAATAAATAAATAAATAAATAAATAAATAAATAAATAAATTCTTATACTGTATTATCCTGTAGCAATATATTGCATTCTATGAATAAAATATATCACTCTGGATTTTTCTTCAATTGGTATATTCAATTTCACAATGATAATGGAGATTTCTAACTTTAAAACATATTTTAGAAATTATCTATTTTCCAGCATCTTATTTTCTACCAGGTATTTTTCTTCCTACCATTATTATTGTCGCAGAGCTCACTCATCATTTCTTCCTGTGGTAAGCTTCTAACTGAAGACCAGATCTTGATTCTCTTGTCTTTGAGGATTTGTCATTTTCCTACTATATTTTTTATTCCTCCTATGAGAGAGATCATCTTATGTCTCTCCGTCTTCTAAGTAATGTCATTTTAGGTGAAAAATTTGAGGTATAGCATGAAATATTCTAAATTCTGGAATATTTTTGTGTGAAAGCTACAAATAACTATTTTTGTAAACCATGGCACCTAAAATAATGTTAGAATATTAAAAATGCTTGCATCTATAATAATAATTATCAATGCTTTAATATTTTCTATCTCTTCAGCCTAATATAAATTTTGATCCAAACATGACAAAACTATTATATGTTCCTGATGGTTCTCCTGATTCCATTATTGTCTACATTACTACCTATATTCATTTCTCCAGATAGCATAGCAACATAATCTCAAACACATAATTTTTTTCCTCTTGACACTGGTCGCATTCTTCAGCTCCAATGAGCAAATAATTCTACAAGGGCATTAATAGCTTACTAGGTCTCATTTGTCTTCCTTCTAAAGATTATGAGAATAGTATACCACTGACTTTATATTTTATTACACTGCAACTATACTGATGATCCTGTACCCTGTTTTTAGAAAAAGTCATCTTGATAATTTTAAGTTACTATTATCTCTCTTAGGGTGCTTTTCTTTGTAAATATCATAAATTCTCAAGTGCTATATCTGAGTAAATTCCAAATCCAAATCAAACTTCTCTGTCAATGTTACTTTCCTCACGACATTGATCTTTTGCTTTGCACCAAACTATCATAATTTAATTAGAAACTAATTCTAGTTACTGCTGAGGGAGCAACACTATTGTGAGTGGATGCTTGCCTAGTTATGTAGCTGACTCAAGTTGAATTGCTGGCATTCCATGTAGTTCCCTGATTCCACTAGGAGTTATCCCTAAGCTCAGAGCTAGGAATAAGCCCTGAGCACAGCTGGGTATGACCCAATAACCAAAAAAAAAAAAAAAAAGTTCCTAGTTCTTTACTAACATTTGAAACTTTTTATAATATCTGTGGTTTCTTAAGCTATCTATTCTATATGATTAGGAAAAAAATTGATAAATAATAGATAATAATATATAATAAATTAATGAGAATAATAGTAATATAGCAAATTAATATGAACTATCAACACTTTCAAAGCAAGTTTAAAATATAACTATTTAATCAATTAAAATATTAGAAATTATTAATTTACTGCATTGATAATAAGGATGATAATTTTGATTTCTAGTAAATGTTCTGCTAAATATATCTCTGTATTGGTATCAGGAAAAGACCAGAATTTATTAATTATTACAGAAACTAAATACAACTGACAACTTTCAACTTAAGACACCATTTACCTCCAAACTCAATACTTATTTTTGCTTAAATCTAGGTTCAATTGGAATATATACAAAATAATTTATATAAATATAATCATAATGCCAGCCATGATATGAATCTTATATCTTTTCTTTAAAGAAAAGACAAATAACATGCAGAAAATACTTGAAGCTCTGAGAGAAAAAAACAAAACATGGGCAGCATAAGACAAGAGAAGATTGAGTTTAACCCCATAACCCACATTAATTCTGATCTCCCATTCTAAAAAAGTTGTTTATAAAGCAGGATATATTTACTATGAAAATTAAGTAAATACACAGAGAAATCTCAGAGAGCATATAGTTTGAAAATCTTGAGGATATATGTATTCAGAAAACCAAATTAGAGTCAAAATTTCTTTAGAAGTTTTATTGATCCCTGAAGTTCAAATGTGTAGAACTGTATTAAGGCAGAGCTCTTGAAAAGATTTCAAGATTATATTTTAGCTGTTATATGATGTTACATGTTATATGATGTTACAGAACAGAAGTTGAGAGTTCAGAGGCAAACAGAAATAGTTTGATATGGTGAACAACCAGTGTTTTTTATGGTTTATTTATTTGTCTTATGTTTGTTTATTTATTTATTTATCTTTTGTTGAAAGCCAGGAAGGCTACTATGTAAGGGAATTTGTATGGTAAAACAAGATTTTAGGGGGCCGGGAAGGTGGCGCTAGAGGTAAGGTGTCTGCCTTGCAAGCGCTAGCTTAGGATGGACCTCGGTTCGATCCCCTGGCGTCCCATATGGTCCCCCCAAGCCAGGAGCGACTTCTGAGCGTATAGCCAGGAGTAACCCCTGAGCATTAAACGGGTGTGGCCCAAAAACCAAAAAAAAACAAACAAACAAACAAGATTTTAGAATAAGTATTTTAATTTTTTCAAAGGCAATAATAAAAAATTAGACAACAAAATTTCACCTCATCTACGAAGTAAAAAAAATTAATGATCTATTGAAGAATATATTGTCTTCCAAAATTCCAAGCAATATGAGAATCAATAGGTTCATGTGCATTAAAAAATCATTTGTCATTGTTAAATATGATCCAGAGTACTTATTAAGGAGAAAAAGCATTATTAAATATAAATTGTATGTATGTTCAGAAGGAAAGGGATGGCAATTAGTAAAATAGAAGGTAAATATATTTAACTTGTATGAATTATTAAAGTAAAGATAGTATAGTTGAATCTTGAACTTCAGATTTCACCATCTACCCAGGGGTTCTGAAAGCAACTTAATTAGAAAAGAATTAGCAAAACAAAGAGTTAAAGATGCTTCTTATCTTGAGGACACAATATCTTTTCTTCAAAAGCTCAGGAATATTCTCATGAGTTCCCACTTTGACATTCAAACCCTTCTAATGGCCCTAGCAACTTTATTGTTATTGACATTTCTTTCTCCTCACTTGTAACAAATGAAGGATGATTGCTAATTCCCCAAAGACATAGAACCAAATAGTTCAATAGCTTGACACTATTTGAATTATTTTATAGTCCCATGGTGATTAAGTGCATTTAGAAATAATTTAGGAAACCCATACTTGGTGCTGTTCCATTTCCTTGTCTTCACTTCAAGACAAGAGTTCTAGTCTAGTGATAATTGATGCACCAGTAGTGAAATAAAGGATCACATAAACCAAGATTATTTTGTTGATTATCTCATTTTCCAGTAAAATGTGTTCTTCTGTTTTTCTTTGAAGTTTTGTCCACCCTCTTTTCCATCCTTTGAACTTTCAACACAATCTAATTAGGGTAATAAACAGGCAACCATTCATCTGAGGCCAACTAACTGATTACCTTTTCAAATAATGTCCTGGAAAAAAATCTCAAGCGTTAGCAGAATACCATTTGCAATTCACATTCAAAACTGATTAGTGTATTTGTTCTGCCTACCTGAGCAAACAAACACAAAAGCAAATCTAAAATTAGATGAAAAGAAAATTTAAACATTACTGGAAAATAAATGTCAACATTCCTATCAAGTAGTTTGATTAAGACACCGCCAAATACATATGCATAAAATCACTAGCATAAACTCACAAAGTATTTATATTCAATGGAAAAAGAACATTCAAGATTTATCTATCAAAAATTAAAAAAAAAAACCAAAATGCAAAAAAAAAAAACAAACCCTCAATGTTACTTTTTTGAGGCAATGAGAATAAAAACTGAATTACTTTTCAGTAATCTATGTCCATATCTCTTATTATAATATATATCCTACTAAATAAGTATAAACATAATCAGTATAATTTCTAGATAATAAATTGATGCTATGTATGCAACATAAAATATTTTATAAAAGACTGCTCATAAATCAATATTTTATTATTTTATTTATATACCAGCCCTTATGTTGAACCTTTGTTTTCCAAATCAGTATAATCTTTGTCTTTTGTAATCAACCCTGGGTGTATGCTCTTGTTTTGAAATTTTTATTGTATTCATGTGATTTTTATCAGTTTTTTACTTGATTATTTAAGGGTTTTTTTCTTCCTAAACTCAGAGCTTACTCCTGACTCTGCTCAGAGATTGTTTTTTGTGGGGCTCAGAGGATCATATAGAGTATTGGGAATTGAACTCAAATTGGTTGTCTGCTGGCAAATAGGTCTACCTGCTGTTCTGTCACTTCAGGCCCCTTACATTTAACTTCAAAATTATTTACTTTACTTGAGATAAAGTGCTTACAAAGATTCTGACCTTGATAACTTTAGTGTTCTGTTTTCTTGACTCACTGAAACCTAATTGCCCCAAAATCCCCATTTATGCCCCGATATCACATCCCAACTCTGTATTTCTAGGGCGGAGTGATAGCATAGCGGTAAGTAATCTGCCTTGCACGGGGCCAACACAGAAAAAGTCCGGTTCAAATCCCACCATCTCATATGGTCCTCTGATTCTGCCATGAGCGAATTCTGAGCACAGAGCCTGGAGTAACTCCTAAGCACCGCCGAGTGGGAACCCAAAACAAACAAACTACTTCTGGATAACTTGTGCCATTTTGCTTTACAAATATCTCAGATCACAATTTAGCAGTGTCATTTTTTGTTTGTTTGCAGACTGTTGTTTGTTCTGGGGATGCTCAGAAGTCACTCCTGGCTCTGCACTGAGGTATTGCTACTGGTGGTGCTTGAAGGATCATTGGGATGCCAAGGATCGAATCCAGGTCAGCAGCATGCAAGGTTACCCACTATATTTTCATTGTGGACCCTAGCAGTGTCTTTTAATGAGCAGAATTTCTGAATTTCAATAACATTATTTCATTGAGGCTTCAACTTTTAATTAATCCTTTTTATATGATACATAAAATCTCTTCTATATCTTAATATTATTAAAGTACTCTCCTATGTGATCTTTTAATTATCATTGTTCTGCTGCATAAATTATACTAACTACTCATGTTCAATAAATCTGACTTGTAAAAAATCATCATAGTTTTATATTTTATGTACTAATCAAACTAAAAATTTGATAAAAAGTTTGTTCGTTTTTGTTTTGGGGCCACATGCAGTGGCATTCAGGGGTTACTTCTGACTCTGTGCTCAGAAAATGCTCCTGGCCGACTGGGGGATCATATAGGATGCCAGGATTTTAATTGATGTTGGTACTGGGTGGGCTGCTTGCAAGACAAACACCACACAGCTGTATTATCTCTCCAAACCCAGATCAAAAGATCATTTTACAAACTTTGATGTGGTATTAACTTAGAAAAATATAAGTGGGCCATTTAAAATTAATTTATGCATTAATTCTTTACTTATTCTCATAATATGCCAATAAGCCTGCACATACTCTTGGCTTTAAATTCAGAAATCATTCCAGAAGGTGTTCAGAGGATCATATGTGGTACCTGACATTGAACTAGAGTCAGTTTTGTGCAAGGCAAGTACTTAAACTCCTGTACTGAGTCTCTTGGCATATTGGTTTTTACTGAATGTGGGTCTCTCTAGCAATGCCTCATATCTCAGTGGTCACTCTCCAGGATATTCATCCTGGCCACATGGGCCTCAAAGTTTAGTGCTGGCTATGCTGTGCATTCTGAGACCAGAAGTTCTGGGATCCAATAGGATGACAGCCCATATACCTCCCAAATAGTGCTAAACTCTGGTTCTCTCCAAACAGGTAGAAGCTCCAATCTCTTGCTACAATATGAGGCTTTTTTTAAACATTTTGCTTCATGTCTTTTTTTTCTTGTATTGATACTGTAGAAATTAAAAATGTATAAAACATGCTAACAATTCATGGGGTCGAAGCAATGGCGCAAGCAGTAGGGTGTCTGCCATGCAAGCGCTAACCTAGGACGGGCCATGGTTCTATTTCCCTGTGTTTCTTGTGATTTCCCAAGCTAGGAGCGATTTCTGAACACATAGCCAGGAGTAATGCCTGAGCGTCACAGGGTGTGACCCCCCCAAAAGAAACAAAAAACAAACAAACAAAAACAAACCCATGTTAACAATTCATAGAAAAATATATTGCTTTATATGTTTTTATATACCATGTGTAGGTTATTTTTGTTCATTTGAATTTTTCATTCAACACTAAAACTTTTCACATAAAAAACATACCCACATAAACATTTTACATGCATACATTACTCAGAAAGTTTTGTAAAATATGTCATGTTTTGCATGGAACATTATATACTACTTTTGATGTAGTTAAACTTTTATCTAGTCTAAAATATTATTTGTTTTGTTTGAGTTTTAGGGACTCATATGGTAGTGCTCGGGGCTTAATTATGGCTCTGTTTGCACTCAGGGTTTACTCCTGATGGGACCTACAGACCCGAATTGAGAGCCAGGAGAAAAACTCATGCCACAGCATACAAGGCAAGATCTCACCCACAGTGATTTCATTCTGTCCCCTTGTCATATATTCTTTGATATTTACACATCTTAAAGTTCTTTTTTATCATTACAAAGATATATATATATATTAATCACTATATATTGTATATACAACACATTTATATTTAAGCATCATGGTTAGAAACATATTTGTAGTTGGGTTTCAGCCATAATTAACACTGCTGATGCTAAATTAGCAACTATAACTTAAATATTCTATATTATGCTTATAGATTCATTGTGATTTTTTCTGCATGTGAACATATCATCAGCCTTTATTTGATTTTTTCTGATTTTGTAGCATTTAGTTTATTTTAACAATTATTTTCTCAATAATATATGTAGAGATAAGCATGGCTGGCCTACTTTTGCATCCATTTTCTGAGACAGTTGATCTTTTATTACCCTTCCTAGAAATTGATGCCCTTAACAATGTTATTGTCAATGTTTCATTGGTTACATAAAAATGGTGACAGGATTTAGTTTGGTGTTTGTTCAATAATACAGCAGACATGATTTCAATACCTAGTAATCAAATGATTCCTCAAGCCCACCAAGAGTGATCCCTGAGAACGCCATCAGGTATAAAATCTGAGCATGGACTAGGTGTGTTGCTCTCAAATAAGAGAGATAATTTATAACTTAATAATTTATAAAACTGTGGGGTTGCATTTTATGTTGTGTTTAGGCGGTCTTAGAGCCCCAGTCTGGACTAGGCTGTTCAGTAAAAGGGTATGAGGATAAGAAACTGCTTGAACTCAATGATGCCAGGAATAATAGGTATGGGCCTAACCACCCTACAATCTCTGAAACAAATATAAATTCTTAAATTCTTTTAATGTAGCTATGTGATGATCCAAATATGGTGATTTCTTAGCAGTGAGATAAATATAATAAATTTAAAACTTTATATATTCTTCTTTGCTTTCGATAAATGAATAATTTCATTCTTTTTCAAATTAATTTCTACAAAATATTTGTATCCCAGTCCTTCCAAACTTGTGTTGATGCTAATAAGATGTTTATTTATTTATTTATTTATTTATTTATTTATTTTTGATTTTTTGGTCACAACTGGCTGTGCTCAGGGGTTGCTCCTGGCTCTACACTCAGAAATTGCTTCTGGCAAGCTCGGGGGACCAAATGGGATGCCAGATTCGAACCACTGTCCTTCTGCATGCAAGGCAAATGCCATACCTCCATGCTATCTCTCTGTCCTCAGATGCTTAATTTTTTAACCCTGTACTCATTTGAGCTGATTATCTTCACCAATTTTTAAATGTCATGAATGTTGCTAATCTGTCAGAAATAATTCTACATATTACTAATTTTCTGTTATTTGTTCATTTTAAGTTAATTTATTTGTTATTTTTATACTATTTCCAGTTTATATATTTTTATTCCTCCATCCACTCCACCTAATCTTTCATTGAGCATAAAAATACTTGTCTTAAATTAATTTTATCTTATTGAAAAAATGTTTGCACCTTTTGCAGTTTATTTTTCTAATTATGCCAATTCAATCAATTTTAGCAATTGGCATTTGAATTCTCAGTACTCACAGAATTTGTGCAACAAAGTTATCAACAAAGATTTAAAAATTTTACTGATAATTCTGCCCTTTTACTTATTATTATATACCTAGAAATTATACTATGAAAATTATTCAAACATAAAGTTGGTATGTCTTATTTTGAAGACAACATTTTACTATAAAATTTATGTTTTTAGACTTGTAACATTACTATTTTATATAAATGGTTTCATTTATGATTCATTGATATGCTTAACCATCCTGTGAATTATATTTAATTTATGTCATTAAAAATAAATGTTTTAATTGTTTCTAGCTTTGGTAGCTGTCATTATTAATCTAATATTAGGCTTTGTATGAAACCATCTTGTCTCCCTGCATATGTAAAATAAATATGGTTCATTTCCCCCTCTTTATAATCTCTTTAATAATCTTTATACTCTTTACTGATTAATTTTAAATTTATGCTTTTATCTATATTTTATGATTTGCTGGTTATTGCTATATTTATGCTTGTATTTTCTAGTCAATGTACTTGTATCTCTTTACCAAAAAAACACATTACAGAAGTATACTCGATTTTCTTCCCTAAAAATCATGATCTCTGATATATAGTAAACAAATTAATGTTGATAGCAGTGCAATGCTATTAGAAATAGTAGTTCTAGCCATAAATTAATTGCCTTGTTATATTCCTGGATGTCATATTTTTACTTTTCATACAGTTTTTTAGATAATATATGTTAGGCTTAATATATACATGTTTTACCCATTATCTGCTACTTATTCAACTTGTATATGAATTCTACTTATACAGACACTAAATTATAAATTTATGGACATTTAATGTTATTGATGACATTTAAATTGAATTATATTAAAATAATTGACTTATATATTTTAAACTATAGTAATTATTAAATTATATCATGTGGATATTAAATGATATACCTAAGGTAGAAATTAGAACTGCTCCTAAAAATATATGATTACATTATATCAAAGAACTCATTTCATACTTCTTGATTGAGCACATATTGATACATTAATATTTTTTGTCTGAAAGTATTTAAGTTGATTTCTTACCTTTCCTTAAAAAGGGGACAGAAAATAAGCTCAATTGGTTAGATTTTGTGTATATGAGGCCTGAGTTTCATCTCTATTACAGCAGAGGACTGCCAGATGTGAGTCTACTGGCCTGCCATCAGTAATTTTAGACCTGAGCAGAACTGTTACTGATCCCCAGTACTGAATTATCCAACCCATATTGAAATACTGAATATTGCTCAGATTACACCACTTGGTCAAGAACACTGCTCGGTAGCCACCAAATTAATTAAGTAGCAATTTACTGTGCATTCTTCCAATTTTTGTCAATTAAAAAAACTGTTCTTTGGGGTCAGAGCGGTGTTGCAAGTGGTAGGGTGTTTGCCATGCACGCGCTAACCTAGGACGGACTGAGGTTCACTCTGCCAGCGTCCCTTATGGTCCCCTAAGCCTGGAGGGATTTCTGAGCAAGGAGTTACCCCTGAGTGTCACCGGGTGTGGACAAATATTAAAAAAAAAGTGTTCTTCATTTTTACCAATAATTATGAACTATCTGTTCTTTAAAGTTTTCTACTTTTATTTTACTTATGGCATCATCTTTCACAATACTGTTAATGGTAGGACCTTTTGCATAAATCATTTCAATATTACATGCTTCACCAGAGAGTCCAAATTCCCTACCACTATCAGAATGTCTTCATCTACAACTCATTCCCCTGTGCTACGTTTCCTGTTAAAGAACAGTTCTCACTTTCTGGTCATTTGCTATTTTCCTTCATATTTTTTTCTTTTTTAAAAATACATTCTACATATGGAAGAAATCATTCTATGTGTCTCTCTCTCCTGCTGAATAACTCCCCTCCGCATGATACTCTGCAAATCCATTCATTCATGTAGCAGTGCATTGCATGATTTTATTTTTTCTTATAGATTATTAGTAATAATATATAATTTTATAGTGGATTCTTACCCCTGCATTTTTTCTTGGACACTGGGTCATTTCCAGATTTTGACTACTATGAATAATATTGCAGTGAAGTAAAAAAAAAGCTAATATGTTTCTCAATATAGTTTTGTGTCCCATGGGATTATGGTCCTATGGATTTTTTTGTCATATGTGTCATGTTAATTATTTTAACTATGACTTACTATTTTTGTCTCTACAAAAATCAACTGCACATGATCATCTCTTTCAGGATTCTGAAATATATTCAATTGGTCTGAGAGTGTATTCTTTTTTTTTAATACTACTGTGAAAGATATGTAAGCCAATATGGTCAAAATAAAAATTAAAAAAAATAGAAATATCCATCTTTGTACCTTATAACTCTTTTTTAATTTAATTTTTTATTTAAACAACTTTATTACATACATGATTGTGTTTGGGTTTCAGTCATGTAAAGAACACCTCCCATCACCAGTGCAACATTCCCATCACCAATGTCCCAAATCTCCCTCCTCCCCACCCAACCCCACCTGTACTCTAGACAGGCTTTCTATTTCCCTTGTACATTTTCTATACTGAGAGTATATTCTTAATCTATGTAATCTTATTATTAAATTATATTTGCTTATCTACTCTTATGCTGTCATCATTCATATGTACAAGTATATATAATATTACCAAAAAATAACAACAAAATTTGAATCAGATACCTTAACTGAATGATGTTTGGTTGAATGATATTTGTTTACAGTGTTTTTGCACAGTATATGGTGAAATTGACTTGGACGTGGTTGACCCAGATTTCATCCCCAGTATTCCTTTTGGTTCCCTGAATCCACCCTGAGTGATGCCTGAGTGCAGAATCAGAGATAACCATTGAGTATAGCTGGGTGTGACCCTTCAAAATAGTGTCATTGCATAATAAGTATCTCAATTACATATAAAGTTATCACTTTACTTTGTTTAAATTATTATTTTTCTCACAGCACAGAAAGGTAAAATCTTTTTTCACTGTCATTCAAAAGTTTAACCCAAAAATTTGTTGAAATTCATTCAGCTCTTGTTGACACTACACCAATTTTTGTGTGCCACTTTAAAGGTATTTTTGAAATATAATGCTATTACAAAAATTAGAATTTATAGCAAGCATATTTCTAAAATCAAGCAGTGTCTTCAAAGTTCTTTTGAACTTAATTATAAATGAATTTAATTTCAACTTTAATAGTTTTCGTTAAATGATTTATTGTAACATCTAATGCACAGTCTTTCAATAGTATAATAATTTTCTAGTTCATTGCTGCTATTTGAAAATGACATAAAAGCTTGAATCATATAAAAGATCATCTTGTTGCTAATTATTTATTATTGTTTTTCCTAGGTATTCCAGAAAGCTATTTTTATAGAAAAAAATACAATTTTTTATTACTATAGTTTTCAAAATGAATTTATGAGTTCCAGGTAAGTACATCAATCATTTCTAGGACACATAAAATTTAGTTGATAACATTTATCAACTAAATATTAAATAAAGATATACAGGTTTCATACAGATATACATATAAATTATGATTATTTTAAATGTCAGAAACTGATCTTGGTAGTAAGATATATAAATGAATAAATATGCTGTATATGGAATTTAGAACTGATTTCCAGGAACACAAAAATTAAAGAGATTTAATATACCCTTATTTGTAAGAATGCCTGGAGTTAATGACAGTCAATTATTGAAATTTGTTGACAATTATTGACATATTGGCATATAATTTTGATATGTAGAAATTCATTTACCATATAGTCTTATTTTCTTTTACAGATGTCAAACCTTTATATATGTTAGTCATGTTTTAAAATGTTCTGATCTTTAGCATTTTTCATTCTTCACTGCAATAGGAACTTTATTTCCTATATAAGACAAATTTATATTTTTATCGCATAAAATAAGATTTTCTTATATTTCATCCAATCTGTATAGCTTCATAAAAATTAGTTTATGATTAAAGTTCCTGACATCTAATTTAAATTGTATCCATGATAAGTATGTGTTGTGTATATCTATAACAGCATACAACAACAAATACGAGTTGAATTTCTAGGCACCTTCATATTATTTCTTCATGTTTCTATAATGTATAAAATTTTAAAGCAATTTTATAGAGCATTCACACTCAGAGACAATCTAACCACTGCAAATAGAAAATGATTATGATGTACTTGACAAATGATGTCCTAAAACATTTAATATTTGAGATTATTTACTTGTTGATCATACTAAGTACTTATTTTTGCTTTATTAAAAACATATCCTAAATTTTTTAATTAAAATCTTTAGGAATTGACTTTTCCTTGCAGAAATTTTTTTTATCAAACTCCAATTGATTCCTAAGAATTCAGTTTTAATTTGTATAGAAAACCCAATCTGAGAATTTTACATTAAAATGTTTGAGTCAATTGCACATTTGTCATAGAAAACATTAGCATTTAGATAAGAGTCCACATAATAAATTCCACTTTCAGTTTTGACTGGAAATAGTTTGTCTATTCAAGTAAACCTATTTACTTTCCTTCATCAGATAGAAGAAACTTATGAACATATAATGAAATATGGTTCCCTTTAAGCCTTAGCTGCCAGGGACTGTAGTGTTAACTCTTTGATTGTTGGGCAACAGTTATCACCAGAATTCTGCTGGTGAAGCATTTTCTGACTTGGTCCATCGGCTCTTTGATTTTGTTTCACCTAATTTTTTAATATTATTTTCTTTCCTTTTTTTCTCTTGATGTCATTGCTGTGATAACCTGTGTTAGCACGCTTACCTGGCTATGATGCTCACGCATTTGGTTGTAGTGGTCATGCTCTAGAATTATGGTACACAGACATAGTTGAGAATAAAGCAGCCAGATATCCCTTGAGACATTAGAGATCACAGAAAAAAGAGCTGCCAGGCACAAACAGCAGAATTTCCGGGATTGTGCTTGGGCTCATGCAGCAGCAATAGATATCAAAATGTCTACCTCACACTTGCAAAATAAGCATTTTGGTACCTGAATCCTTGACCTACCCCTTCCTTCCTTCCTTCCTTTCTTCCTTCCTTCCTTTATTCCTTCCTTCCTTCCTTCCTTCCTTCCTTCCTTCCTTCCTTCCTTCCTTTCTTCCTTCCTTCCTTTTTCCTTCCTTCCTTCCTTCCTTCCTTTTTCCTTCCTTCCTTCCTTCCTTCCTTCCTTCCTTCCTTCCTTCCTTCCTTCCTTCCTTGCTTCCTTCCTTCCTTGCCTCCTTCCCTCCTTCCTTCCTCCCTCCTTCCCTCCTTTCCTTCCTCCCTCCTTCCTTCCTTCCCTCCTTCCTTCCTTCCTTCCTTCCTTCCTTCCTTCCTTCCTTCCTTCCTTCCTTCCTTCCTTCCTTCCTTCCTTCCTTCCTTCCTTCCTTCCTTCCTTCCTTCCTTTCTTTCTTTCTTTCTTTCTTTCTTTCTTTCTTTCTTTTCTTTCTCTTTCTTACCAGATGTACTATCATTTCAGCCCCTATTTAAGTTTATTTTATTTTTTAATTTTAAATTATTTTCCTTTTTTTTTTTTGAATTTCAAGTCATTCACTGTTATATTTAAGGTACATAGTGACATTGCATTAAGGCAAGTCCCACTACCACCATAACTCTACCCTTAGACCCCTGGACTGTTAGTGTAACAGGTCTCTTTTGTGTATAGCTTGTTGCAGTTTGGGTCTCTTGATTCTATTTTAGTTGACTTTGGATTGAATATTTAGGTCTTATCATTTTTTATTTCCACTCAATCCTCATGAGACTACATTGCTCCGGGTATCATCCATTTTTATTTTATTCAATTTGTAGCAAGACATAGAAATATGAAGCAGAACAAGATGATTCATGTTCTATATTTCTGTTTAAAAACAAAACACAAAACAAAACATCATCAACAACAACAAAAAGAAAGCAGGTGGGAGCCCCTGTCTCAAAGATATCTATATAAATTTAAAAGAAAAAAGGAAAGAAAAGGCAGGGGACTGATGTGGCAAGTTTTTTGGTGCTGTTATTTTATTTGTTTTGTCTTGTTTTGTTTTTGCACAGGCACAGTAATATTGGGGGAATTAGAAAAGAAATTCCTTTGGCCTAAGAGATACAGGTGTCTCTGCCTTTGAAGCATACTGTCATGAGACCAACTACAGGCTCCAGACATGTTCATTGTCGAACCCCAAGTTCTTTATGCTGCCATAAATGTGTTACTCAATTGTGACTATGATGCAATATTGACTTATGATAAACTTTATCTTTTTGAACATTTCATATTGAGAAGGGTTGAAATGTGTATTACCTAACTATCCATATTTATACAGCATCAACTCATCATAAAATAAAATGATAAAACATGATCAATCACCTCCTAAAAGTTTACTTTAATTGCTCTTAGCTTTTTGCAATTCCCAACACTAACTAGCCCTTACTTTATCCCAAACACACAGACCTTCTTTTCCCCCAGTGTAGGTTAGATTGAATAGTTTTACAATTTAATATTAAAAGAAGTACATACTACATAGTTTGAACTCTCTTATATGTATACTTTAGTTCAAGCATTATTTTAATTTTTACCTCCAAGGCAAAATATTACTATTAAATATTGTGTATGCATCAATTAGATTGTATTATGTTGATACATTTTAACAGCTTGGGGACATTCAATATGTCTCCAAAAGCTTTTTTCTAATATATTTTTAACTAAAAAGGAAAAATGCAAAAGAATAGGAAGTCATTTCAAATCTAAAATGTGAATTAAAATGGAAGATGCCATTTTAGAATTCAAGGACTATATTTAAATTGGGCTTATACATTAGGAACTTATCAACATACATGTAGCATTTGAATTTATAGAATTTGATGACATTATCTTGGAAATTAATTTATACAATAAAAATTTATCAATGGCACTCACTACCAACAACTCTATTAGGACTTGAAAGATGGAAAATTTCTTGCTATCGTTAAAATAAAGAGAAAAAATAATATCAGAACACTATGCTTGGTTTAGGCTGAAACTGATAGTATTACAAATTTTGATAAAGGTTTTAAAAGTTAGGGAACTAAGATATCACATCCATTAGTTAACATTGAATGATATCCTAGAGCTAGTTAAATAAATTAGATTATTCTAAGGCTGAACCTCTGAGAAAGAAACTAGGAAATCAATACAAATTTCCTGTGACAGACTAAGATTAAGATAATGTGTCTGTCATTTATCTAATCTGTTAATTGGGAAAAATATCACTTAAGAGATATACAAAATCCATATTCTTAGCAAATGGAAGAAATAGAATTGAGATGATGTATTCTTGCATGTTTCTTAATTTCTAAGCTTATATTTTTTATAACTGTTTAATACGTCTGAACATGTAATAGTTGAAAAAGAAAGTATGGTGTATCTATCTTCATAGATTCACTCCTATTTTCTCTGTAACAAGATTTGAATCTATGAAAAATTAATTTCTTGTTTTGGGGTAAAAATACCTACCCTCACTGTTACTTACAATATTCTTTCATAGGTTTGAATATATACGTAAAGTGTTATTTTTCTTTTTTACATTAATTTAGTTTCCAGTTTTCTGAATACAGCTTGCAAATCATTTTGCTTCCCTGTATTCTTCAAAATAACACTATGTAAGAGTTCTTTAACAAAATCCCTCGAATATCTTAACAGGCCTTCTCTATGAACCTACAGCATCAAACATCTTAGTAATAATTTATTTTTCTTTTGATTTTAATAAGGAAGATATAATGTTGATATTTATTTTGGCAATCATGGCAAATATATTTATTCTTAGTATACTGAGAAACAGATACCATTTAGCATTTGGATTAAATAAAAATTTAGGTTTGTTGTCAAATTTAACTTGGAAAGTAGGTTAGACAGAAGTATCACACTGTATATATTTGTGTATGTGTATATTTAGTCTTTACATTTTTTAATTTTAAGATTATTGCTACAGTTTAGAATTTAATGTCTAAATATTGTTTCATTCCACTAAGCAAATATCTATATGTCATAATCATATTTTACTCTATTATTTACAGGTAATATTATATCTATGTTGCTAGATGAATTCTCTATGGCTAAAGCAAATGTTGTAAATCAAATTATAAACATATCTGGGCTGATAGTGCTAATTTTTATCTAGATATATCCATCTCAGTCACTATTGTAGCATAGTTTAAAAACAAATGTGATAGGACCCATTAAGGAAGATTATGCCATCTTTATTATTGCTATCTTTTCATTAAATTGGAAAAAACTTTTTATTAAATCTAATTTTATTTATATTTTAATAATAATTCATTAAGAATATAAAAATAAGGGGCCAGTGAGATAGCATGGATGGAGGTCATTTGCTTGCATGCAGAAGGATGGTGGTTCGAATCCCGGCACCCCATATGGTCCCCCAAGCCGACCAGGCACGATTTCTGAGCATAGAGTTAGGAGTAACCCCTGAGCACTGCCAAGTATGACCCAGAACAACAACAACAATAAAAAATAGAAAATTCTTTCTTTTTTTGTGGTGCTTAGCATTATTGTTGGAGTCCTCACTGGATATATGACATTTCTTTTTGTATTGGTGGAGTGTTTCACTTTTTTCTCCTTTGTCTCTCTGAGGAGGAGACCCTCTAGAAGAATTCCGCTTATTTTCTGCATATTAGACCTTTACCCCTGTTTACTACTATTCCCTACTTCAAACAAAACCACGTAAATGGAACTAGCTACTCCTGCCCCTCAGTTAGAGGGGGAAATAAGGGAGGCAGCAGGACCAAACAGGTGCAAGACTATTAAGTATTAGCCTAGATACAGAGGGAACAACATATTCTGGCAGCCCTAAGGGTGAAGGAAGAGCATATGGGAGGCAGGACAAAAACGGAGGTGTAGGGAGGACAAATTGGTGATGAAAATCCCCCCTGATTTTATGTAAATATGTACCTAAAATATTATTGTCAACAATATGTAAACCACTATGATCAAAATAAAAGTTAAACTAAAAAAAATAAATAACAAAATGCTGGGTGCAAAATTACTTCATTGAAGTGTCTATTCCTTCTTTATGAGTTTCTGTTCATTTTCATACATTTCAAAAGCTGTTTTGATACCTCATTACAGGCCTATATTTGTGTAAAATAATTAAGTAATATTTTTCCTGTCTGAATTTCAATGTTCAGGGATCAACAATTCTAAATAAAACAAATTAGAAGCAGGTTTTGACCATCATTATAAGAATCTAATGCAAAAATTACAATGCAATCTTTGTATGTAATTCTTTTCTCAACATAAGATAAAAGTACTTCTCATAATCTGCTATACTGATGGTATGCATATATATTACAAGAATAAGAAAGAAATATGACATATGTTGTACATGCATAAAGACACAGATATACTTAGTGATATATTTTATAACATAGAAAAAGAATTTCTCTTAAAATTGTTTAAGAATTTGTTTCACCCCTCACCCCTGTTTCAGAATTTCTAATCTTTGTATGGACATAGCTATTGTAAAATCATCATACAGAAAAATTTCTTCATTAAAGGCACCACTCTATCATCCCCTTCACTTTTATTTAACTTAGTTGCATATTTACTTCACTTCATAGTCCCTTGGTCATTGAGTGTGATCTTTACTTCCTAGCCTTCTAAACTGTGCCCCACTTCTATTATTACCATGAAGATTATTTTTTCAGATAGATACTTGGTGATGTTCCAGGACTTCTAGATATGTATTCATAAAGAACTATTGGTGGTGCTCTGGGCAACATAAGGGATACCAGGGATGCCAGGTTAGCTGCATGCAAGGCAAGCCCCTCTCACAGAGGTTTTGATTACTATAAGACCATATTGGTTAGATGCAAGAAATGCATTGTCCTTCATAATTCTTTTTTTTTATTTTGGTTTTTTCAGCCACACCCTGTGACACTCAGAAGTTACTCCTGGTTAAGTGCTCAGAAATCTCTCCTGGCTTTTGGGACCAAGTCCATCCTAGGTCAGCTGTGTGCAAGGCAAAAGCTCTACGGCTGCACCACCGATCCGGACCCTTGACATGTTTTTTTTAGTAAAATTTAATGGGGAAAAATAAAGAAAAAAAAACCTGTGACATCAGACAGCAAGTTAAAATATTTTGTAGCTACATTATTATATTACACTTGGTGGCAAGCTATTTTATCTATATCTTCTTTAAATTTATCTGTTAAACATTGAAAATGAGGACAATGTTTTGTAAGTGCTTTGCATTTTTCATGTAATTGAATTTTTATATATTATTTCACATATACTTAACTTTTAGTAAATTGCTCCAATATATGACTACTTTATTATATCTTAAAAATGTAAACATTAATAGATAAACACTACAAAGACATCTACTATCTACAGTTAGGAAGAAATGCATTGCTTATCTCTGTATTAACCTAAAAAATGTGACATGTGTTATCCAAATGATATTTTAATAATACTAGCAAGGACAGACTTGCTGATAAAGGTTTTCTTAATTCATCATTGGTAGAATGCAGCTGTGACTTAAAGGCTTTTGTATAATGTATACTAATTAGAAGTTTTTCCACTTTCATTTACTGCAAATGATGCACAGGAACAGATAGATTTCCCTTTGTACTGAAAGTCTCTCAGATACTTATTGAACACATTTAATGTGGTTTTAAATTAAAGTAGAAGAAATAAATATTTTAACTTCTAGACATATAAGCCAATTATTTGTCCTAGGGAACTAAGTCTTGCAAATTGAGATGTCTTATCATCTTGACAGTAGGTATTAGCAAACACATTACAACCTGCTAGCATAAGTTTTCTTTCAATATAATAAACTTGTGTGAAGTCTTAAACTCGTTTTTTCAAAAATTTATAATTGACCTCTTAAGCATTTAACAATTGATTACTGTTAATATTTTTTTTAAAAAAGCAGAAAATCCTTCTGCATATTAAGTATATGGTTTAAGGATGCCTCGAGGCAAATATATAATTTTCTTTGGAAGTAAAAACTTCATTTTTAAAGCTATCATTTGTTTAAATTACTACAGAGTTTCAAAGATTTAGCTTTCCGCTCTATCTGTGAATAATTCTCATCATTTGAGCTACCAAAGTTTTTGTACCATCCTTTCTTGAAAAAGATAGTTCTATTTATTCTTATCAAGCACCTTCCCTTCCATTCCCATAACCATTTTAAATTTTATTGAGTCTAAAATTCAGTTTCGGGGCCGGAGAGATAGCATGGAAGTAAGGCGTTTGCCTTTCATGCAGAAGGTCATCAGTTCAAATCTGGCGTCCCATATGGTCCCCTGTGCCTGCCAGGAGCAATTTCTGAGCATGGAGCCAGGAGTTTTCCCTGAGCACTGCCAGGTGTGACCCAAAAACTACAATAAATAAATAAATAAATAAATATAAAAAATAAATAAAATTCAGTTTCAAGCTTCTTAATGGTTTAATGATTTATAAGAGGCAAAATTAATTTATTTAAATATAGAAATAATTAAATACATCTAAATTGTCTTTTACTTTCTCATTTATTTTCACTTAATCAAACCAAAATTCAGTCACTTTTGTGTTTGTGTTTTGTATGTGTGTGTGTGTTTATGTTTAGGCCACATCAGCCATGCTTAGTGGTTACTTGTGCTCTGCACTTCAAAATTACTTCTAGTGGTGGTAGAGGACATACGGGATGCCTGGGATAGAATCTGAGTAACCTGCATGCAAGGCAAAAGCCCTACCTACTATAGTACGGATGCAGCCTCAAGATTCATTCACTTTTATCCCAAAATTTCATATCATAAACTGATACATTTGATTTTTTAACAATAGCACCATATTGCAACAATAAATTCTTATAGCATGTGCACAGGTTTCACCTGGTTTCATCATAAGATGGTCATCTATTTTTTATTTTTTATAATTTTTCGTCTATTGATATCCCTTGTAGTTCATTTTTGAATTGTCATTTTTGTATTTCTTTGAGAACTCCTTTATTATTTATATCCAAATAGAACATTACTGATTAATGACTGTGAGACATTCTGTTATATCGTTCTCTATTTGACAATGTATGAATATTGGAAACATTAATATAAATTGAAACATTTTTACTCAGGTAGATAAATGATAAAATGTTACATTATTCTCTATTTACATATATAAATTGTAATATTATTTGTATATTAATGACTCAAAATTTGAATGAACATACTTAATAATTTTATAAATAATAGAAATATATCATATATTAAACAGTAAAATCTTCTCATAGCTTTAGATTATACACTATATTTCTTCTTCCTTTTCATTGTTACTCAATGATATGAAATTAATCTTATTTTATTTTTTTTATTTTTTTTTTTGGGGGGGCCACACTCGTTTGATGCTCAGGGATTACTCCTGGCTAAGGGATCAGAAATTGCCCCTGTCTTGGGGGAACCATATGGGACGCTGGGGGATCGAACTGCAGTCCTTCCTTGGCTAGTGCTTGCAAGGCAGAAGATACCTTATCTCTAGTGCCACTGCTCCGGCCTCGTGAACTTAATTTTATTAAACTTTTCTCATAAACTAAATATTGGCATGCCTCTAGTTTTTCATATCGCTAAATTATAATTTTTAAAATAACATTATAAGTAAGATATGTGAGAATTATTTCTAGTATTAGGCCAAATTCATCAAGAATAGTGTTATAAAAGACTTTAAAGTTTCTTTGGCCTATCCACCATGTGAGAATTAGGCACTGCTTAAGAACTGAGAAAACGGCTTTCACTGAGAGTGAGTGTCAGTGCATTACTTTAAGGATTAGGGCCTTCCAAATTATAAAATAATAAATATGAATTGCTTACAAGATACCAGGTCTGTAGCATTTTTATTATATGCAGACTAAATGATCTTAGAAAATAATAACCTCTCAACAGTAATGAGAATAAAGTGAAAACTAAAGCTTTAAAGGTCATATAACCCTTTAGTAGGCTTCCAGAATATTCCATGGAGCAACAGGTGAAATTATGTATAGAGAGGGCAAACAAAAAATAAGATGCAGAGTTCAGAGAAGGTAACTGTTAGGACACAGAGACTACAGGATCGAAATAAGGATGAAGGAGCTGGTGCTATAGCACAGTTGTAGGGTGTTTGCCTTACATGCAACTCACCCAAGATGGGCCTGGGTTCGATATCCAGAGTCCCATATGGTCCCCCAAGCCAGGAGCAATTTCTGAGTGCATAGCCAGAAGTAACCCTTGAGTGTCACCGGGTGTGGCCCAACCCCCCCAAAAAACCAAACAAACAAATAAAAAGAACGAGGATAGAAGTGAGCAACTGTTTTGCAATGTTGAGAAATACTAATTTTAAAAAATAATAGAAAACAGATAGCAGATGTTGTGTGGGCTGAAATCAGAGACAGAGGCCTATAGCTTAAAATACCAAAAGGAGATTTTCTTCCCCACAAACTTCAGAGTAAAGAAATTACTTGGAGAATGATTTACAAATAATGGATTTAATTATAGAGAAAACAACCTATAGTTTTTTTTAACTATTAATGAAAATAAAATTATTTCTAACACAGACAGCTAATTTATTTAATAATACTCACATACTCTGACTAAAATATGAAGCTACTGCTCTTAAGGAAATAGAGAATATCTCTGGATGGGAACTACTATAGAGTCTGTTAGAAAGAAGATAGACGGCAAAAGCTGGCTCCCTGTGTGTGACACCAGGCGGGGAAAATCCGCGAAAGTACACCGGCCCAGTGGGGCTCAGCTGTGAAAGACTGTGAGTGTGACCTGTCTATGTCTGTCTACTGTCCTCTTGCGTGAAACTCTTGTGAGTGGGGCAAAAAGAGCCTCCAGAAACCTCGCTCGCCCAGACGCCATTTTCAGGGAGGGACTTCAGAGCATAAAAACCGGCTATCCTTTACAAAAGCTGGCTCCCTGTGTGTGACACCAGGCGGGGAAAATCCGCGAAAGTACACCGGCCCAGTGGGGCTCAGCTGTGATAGACTGTGAGTGTGACCTGTCTATGTCTGTCTACTGTCCTCTTGCGTGAAACTCTTGCGAGTGGGGCAAAAAGAGCCTCCAGAAACCTCGCTCGCCCAGACGCCATTTTCAGGGAGGGACTTCAGAGCATAAAAACTGGCTATCCTTTACAAAAGCTGGCTCCCTGTGTGTGACACCAGGCGGGGAAAATCCGCGAAAGTACACCGGCCCAGTGGGGCTCAGCTGTGAAAGACTGTGAGTGTGACCTGTCTATGTCTGTCTACTGTCCTCTTGCGTGAAACTCTTGCGAGTGGGGCAAAAAGAGCCTCCAGAAACCTCGCTCGCCCAGACGCCATTTTCAGGGAGGGACTTCAGAGCATAAAAACCGGCTATCCTTTACAAAAGCTGGCTCCCTGTGTGTGACACCAGGCGGGGAAAATCCGCGAAAGTACACCGGCCCAGTGGGGCTCAGCTGTGAAAGACTGTGAGTGTGACCTGTCTATGTCTGTCTACTGTCCTCTTGCGTGAAACTCTTGCGAGTGGGGCAAAAAGAGGCTCAGAGGAGCACGGCCGCTCCGCTTCGCTACGCGGCCGTGCACTCTTTCTAAGGAAAGAACTCCATTGCAACAAGAAGGAAAAATCACACTAAGAACGGCGCTATATCACAGAAGCAAACATTTCTCTCTGGACTGTCTTCTCTGTTGCATGCTCGGGCCTAAGATTTGACCCAGTGTGAGGCTTCATCCACGGAGGACTCCCCTCCCTTAGAGGCAAGTCAGCCCATCCAGAAAGGGAGGAGCCAGAGGAGTGTGCTGCCTACATCATATAGACAATGAATACCACCACAACACGTAGAAAAAACCCACAATACAAGTGTGACAATGGGGAAACAACGCAGGCCAGCATCAGACATAGAGAATGAAGATGACAATTCTGAGGACCAGATAATGACTGAACAACTAATCAACCTCTCAGATAAGGACTTTAGACTAGCAATATGGAAGGTGCTCAACAGACTCCAAGAAACCATGGATCGAGTTGAACAGAACACTAATAAGAACCAAGAAAATATGAAGGCAGAAATGACAAAACTCCAAACTGAAATAACATGTCAACTAACAGGACTGAAAAAGTCAGTAAACGAAGTGAATGACAAAATGGATAAGCTCTGGGACAGGGTATCAGAAGCTGAGAATAGACTTGGTGCTGTGGAAGATGAGATACATAACAATTCCATACAGCAGGAGAGATTGGACAAAAAACTTAAAGCAAATGAGCAGACAATGGAAAAATTAGTCAAAGAATGGGAACAGACGAAAATAGAAGTCTATGATAAGATCAACAGAAACAACTTAAGAATCATTGGAGTCCCAGAGACCGAGGAAGAAAATTTCCAGGAAGAATCAATGGTCAAGAACATCATTAAAGAGAAACTTCCAGAGCTAAAGAATATATGTGATCAAATCCTGCATGCCCGAAGAGTACCAACCAAAAGAGACCCCAGAAAAACCACCCCAAGACACATCCTAGTCACAATGACAAATCCCACAGATAGAGACAGAATTCTGAAAACAGCAAGATCAAAAGGGGAAATCATGTTCAAGCAAGCTTCCCTGAGATTTACAGCAGACCTGTCACCAGAAACGCTCAATGCCAGAAAGCAGTGGTGGGATATTGTGACAAGACTGAATGAAATGAATGCTTCACCCAGAATACTATACCCAGCAAAACTCACTTTCCGGTTTGATGGAAGAATACATGGTTTCACAGACAAAAAACAGCTCAGAAACTTCACAGACACAAAACCAGTCTTAAGAGAAAAACTGAAAGACCTAATCTAAGACAAGACTACCCAAAAGACACACCAAATTTTGAAATAAAGATGGCGTTAAATCCCAGGACAATTCTTTCTCTCAACGTCAATGGAGTAAATGCACCAGTTAAGAGACACAGAGTGGCTAAATGGATCAAAAAACTCAATCCAACCTTCTGCTGCCTACAAGAAACGCACCTGAATAGTCAGAACAAACATAGACTCAAAATAAAAGGCTGGAGAAAAGTTATCCAAGCAAACAACACCCATAAAAAAGCTGGAGTGGCCATACTAATATCAGATAATGCAAACTTTATACTCAGGAAGGTTGTAAGGGACAAAGATGGACATTTTATATTAATCAAGGGGTACGTAGAGCAGGAAGAATTCACTCTCCTAAACATATATGCACCGAATGAGGGGCCAGCAAAATATTTAATACAACTGTTGACAAATCTGAAAAATAATATCAACAACAACACAATAATTGTGGGGGACCTTAACACGGCTTTGTCAACACTGGACAGGTCAACCAGACTGAAACCCAACAAGAATATACTAGACCTGAGGAGAGAAATGGAAGAAAGAGGCCTAGTGGATATATATAGGACACTCCATCCCCAGAAACCTGGATACACATTCTTCTCCAATGTACATGGGACATTCTCCAGGATAGACTACATGCTGGCACATAAAACATACATCCATAAGATCAAGAGGATAGAAATTTTGCAGACTACCTTCGCTGACCACAAGGCTCTGAAATTATTTGTGAACTCCAAAGGGACTCAGAAGAAACACTTTAACACCTGGAAGTTAAACAGCCTCATGCTCAATAACCAGTGGGTCCGAGATGAAATCAAGGAGGAAATAAAAAGGTTCCTGGAAACAAATGACAATAAAAACACAAACTCTCAGAACTTATGGGACACAGCAAAAGCAGTACTGAGAGGAAAATTTATAGCTTTGCAAGCACACATCAGGAAGGAAGAAGGAGCTTACCTGAGTAGCTTAATGACACAGCTAATAGAACTAGAAAATGCTCAACAAAAGGACCCAAGAATAGGAAGACAGAAGGAAATAACAAAGTTGAGAGCAGAAATCAATGAAGTGGAAACTCAAAAAACAATCCGAAAGATCAACGAAAGCAGAAGTTGGTTCTTTGAAAAAATAAACAAGATTGATAGACCACTGGCAAACCTAACAAAGAAAGAGAGAGAGAGAAACTTGATAACTCGTATCAGGAATGAAAAAGGAGAGATCACTACTGATATGACAGAGATTCAAAGGGTAATCAGAAACTACTTTGAAAAACTCTACGCCACTAAAAATGAGAACCTGGAAGAAATGGATAAATTCTTGGACTCTTATAATCTTCCATGGTTGAAGGAAGAGGATGTAGCATATCTAAACACCCCCATCACCATTGATGAAATTAAAACAGTAATCAAATGTCTGCCGAAAAACAAAAGCCCAGGTCCAGATGGATTCACTAATGAATTCTATCAAACTTTCCAAGAGGAACTACTGCCAATCTTGGCAAGACTCTTTCATGAAATTGAACAAACAGAAACACTTCCAAATAGCTTTTATGAAGCCAACATCACCTTGATACCTAAACCAGACAGAGACGCTACCAAAAAAGAAAATTACAGACCAATATCACTGATGAATGCAGATGCAAAGATCCTCAACAAAATCCTGGCAAATAGGATTCAATGCCTCGTTAAGAAGATCATCCACTACGATCAAGTAAGTTTCATCCCAGGAATGCAAGGCTGGTTTAACATCCGTAAATCTATCAACATAATACACAACATCAATAACAAGAAAAATAAAAACCACATGATCATATCAATAGATGCAGAGAAAGCATTTGATAAGGTCCAACACCCATTCTTGATCAAAACTCTCAGCAAGATGGGAATGGAGGGAACCTTTCTCAATATAGTGAAGGCCATCTACCACAAGCCAGTGGCAAATATTATCCTCAATGGAGAAAAACTGAAAGCCTTCCCTCTAAATTTTGGCACAAGACAAGGCTGTCCTCTCTCACCACTCCTATTCAACATAGCACTGGAAGTACTTGCTATAGCGATTAGGCAAGAAAAGGATATCAAGGGAATCCAGATAGGAAAGGAAGAAGTCAAGCTCTCACTGTTTGCAGATGACATGATACTCTACTTAGAAAACCCTAAAGACTCTATCAAAAAGCTTCTAGAAACAATAGACTCATAAAGCAAGGTGGCAGGCTACAAAATTAACACACAAAAATCAATGGCCTTTCTATATACCAATAGTAATAAGGATGAAATGGACATTAAGAAAACAACCCCATTCACAATAGTACCACACAAACTCAAATATCTTGGAATCAACTTGACTAAATATGTGAAGGACCTATACAAAGAAAACTATAAAACTCTGCTCCAAGAAATAAGAGAGGACACACGGAAATGGAAACACATACCCTGCTCATGGATTGGCAGGATTAACATCATCAAAATGTCAATACTCCCCAAGGCATTATACAGATTTAATGCCATCCCTCTAAAGATACCCATGACATTCTTCAAAGAAGTGGATCAGACACTCTTGAAATTCATTTGGAACAATAAACACCCTCGAATAGCTAAAGCAATCATTGGGAAAAAGAATATGGGAGGAATTACTTTTCCCAACTTTAAACTGTACTACAAAGCAACAGTTATCAAAACAGCATGGTATTGGAATAAGGATAGGTCCTCAGATCAGTGGAATAGGCTTGAATACTCAGAAAATGTTCCCCAGACATACAACCATCTAATTTTTGATAAAGGAGCAGGAAATCCTAAATGGAGCAGGGAAAGCCTCTTCAACAAGTGGTGTTGGCACAATTGGATAGCCACTTGCAAAAAATTAAACTTAGACCCCCAGCTAACATCATGTACAAAGGTAAAATCCAAATGGATTAAAGACCTCGATATCAGCCCCAAAACCATAAGATATATAGAACAGCACATAGGCAAAACACTACAGGACATTACAGGCATCTTCAAGGAGGAAACTGCACTCTCCAAGCAAGTGAAAGCAGAGATTAACAGATGGGAATATATTAAGCTGAGAAGCTTCTGCACCTCAAAGGAAATAGTGCCCAGGATACAAGAGCCACCCACTGAGTGGGAGAAACTATTCACCCAATACCCATCAGATAAGGGGCTAATCTCCAAAATATACAAGGCACTGACAGAACTTTACAAGAAAAAAACATCTAACCCCACCAAAAAATGGGGAGAAGAAATGAACAGACACTTTGACAAAGAAGAAATACGCATGGCCAAAAGACACATGAAAAAATGTTCCACATCACTAATCATCAGGGAGATGCAAATCAAAACAACGATGAGATACCACCTCACACCCCAGAGAATGGCACACATCACAAAGAATGAGAATAAACAGTGTTGGCGGGGATGTGGAGAGAAAGGAACTCTTATCCACTGCTGGTGGGAATGCTGTCTAGTTCAACCTTTATGGAAAGCGATATGGAGATTCCTCCAAAAACTGGAAATCGAGCTCCCATACGATCCAGCTATACCACTCCTAGGAATATACCCTAGGAACACAAAAATACAATACAAAAACCCCTTCCTTACACCTATATTCATTGCAGCTCTATTTACCATAGCAAGACTCTGGAAACAACCAAGATGCCCTTCAACAGACGAATGGCTAAAGAAACTGTGGTACATATACACAATGGAATATTATGCAGCTGTCAGGAGAGATGAAGTCATGAAATTTTCCTATACATGGATGTACATGGAATCTATTATGCTGAGTGAAATAAGTCAGAGAGAGAGAGAAAAACGCAGAATGGTCTCACTCATCTATGGGTTTTAAGAAAAATGAAAGACACCCTTGTAATAATAATTTTCAGACACAAAAGAGAAAAGAGCTGGAAGTTCCAGCTCACCTCAGGAAGCTCACCACAAAGAGTGATGAGTTTAGTTAGAGAAATAACTACATTTTGAACTGTCCTAATATTGAGAATGTATGAGGGAAATGTAGAGCCTGTTTAGGGTACAGGCGGGGGTTGGGTGGGGAGGAGGGAGATTTGGGACTTGGGTGATGGGAATGTTGCACTGGTGATGGGTGGTGTTCCTTTTATGACTGAAACCCAAACACAATCATGTATGTAATCAAGGTGTTTAAATAAAAAAAATTATGCATTAAAAAAAAAAAGAAAGAAGATAGACACTTAAAATGATTTTTTTCTGTCATCACAAAATGCTGTGAATAAAGAAAAAGTTAATTAGTATCCCAGAGTCACTTATTCTGCCCCTTAAACACAATCTATATTGTCAAATGTGAAACAGAAGTCAGAAATATGAGTCCATAAGCTTAAAACTGATTTGACCCTGTTATTTAGAAATCTTCATTTTTTTGGAGAAGTGATTAAATTTAATGCGCATAGGTAAACATTATAATAATGCCGGAATCAGGAATTATCTATATACCACAAGTAATTATATTATTATAAAATGTATTTATAAGAATATTCGATAATAATAGATTGGAAAATATAGGACATTCAATTGTTAGAGATTTTTAGTGAGACTCTGCATATTATTCTTTATAAATTTATATAACACATGAATAAAATAATCTAAGCTCTATCATATAAAATTTATAGAATAATTGAGGTGTCATTTGGATAGTATTTTAAAATGTTTAAGCATATTATAATCTGTCAAAAGTAATTTATACATATTTACATAGTATTACCTTACAGGAGAAGATTGTTATTATTTTACAGTGCATGTAATTTTATGTTTAGTATTATTTACATCCTCTAGTATTAATTGTGAACTTTGGGAAATAAAGTGTGCTTGTGTTTAACTGATGGAGAGCTTAATATAGGGCAAACAAGTTCTATATTATTTTATATTCTATTTGTCATTTATGATTTTTATGTTCTATATTATATTTTAATAAATGTACTTATTTTGGGGGGGGGTTGAAATGTATCAAGCAGTGTTTAGGAGCCACCCATGTTGGTATTTAAAAAAGAATGAAGTAATATGGATTAAAAACAGACTTGACAATTATTCTGTTTTCATATCTCATCCTATAGGGTGATTCCGTACCAAGTATAGATATCTGTTCAAAATATTTATTTTATTTCTTTACAATTTATACCCAGAAGTAATATTGCTGGACCAAAATGTACTTTTACTCAAAATTTACATTGATAATTTCTTTAGGTGATTCATTGCTGTTTTTCATAATGGATAAATCCATTATATTCCCTCCAACAGTACACAATAGTTAGTTCCCTTTTATCAAATTCTCATCAGATATTATTATCAAACATCTTAAATATAATAGTTGTTCTAATAAATGCAATGTTTTATTATGATTTTTATTTTCATGATTTTCATTATTTTTATGATGCTGAGTATATTTTTATATACTGTTAATTATTTTTATTTTTTTTTAATGCATAATTTTTTTTTTATTTAAACACCTTGATTACATACATGATTGGGTTTGGGTTTCAGTCATAAAAGGAACACCACCCATCACCAGTGCAACATTCCATCACCCAAGTCCCAAATCTCCCTCCTCCCCACCCAACCCCCGCCTGTACCCTAAACAGGCTCTACATTTCCCTCATACATTCTCAATATTAGGACAGTTCAAAATGTAGTTATTTCTCTAACTAAACTCATCACTCTTTGTGGTGAGCTTCCTGAGGTGAGCTGGAACTTCCAGCTCTTTTCTCTTTTGTGTCTGAAAATTATTATTACCAGGGTGTCTTTCATTTTTCTTAAAACCCATAGATGAGTGAGACCATTCTGCGTTTTTCTCTCTCTCTCTGACTTATTTCACTCAGCATAATAGATTCCATGTACATCCATGTATAGGAAAATTTCATGACTTCATCTCTCCTGACAGCTGCATAATATTCCATTGTGTATATGTACCACAGTTTCTTTAGCCATTCGTCTGTTGAAGGGCATCTTGGTTGTTTCCAGAGTCTTGCTATGGTAAATAGAGCTGCAATGAATATAGGTGTAAGGAAGGGGTTTTTGTATTGCATTTTTGTGTTCCTAGGGTATATTCCTAGGAGTGGTATAGCTGGATCGTATGGGAGCTCGATTTCCAGTTTTTGGAGGAATCTCCATATCGCTTTCCATAAAGGTTGAACTAGACAGCATTCCCACCAGCAGTGGATAAGAGTTCCTTTCTCTCCACATCCCCGCCACATCCCCGCAGTAAGTACAAGTCTGATCCTGAGCATACTACTGGCCTATCAAGATCATTTAATTTGTATCACTTATAGCCAAAATAATTTATTTGGCTACTCTTTAGCTGTTCTTTCTCTCCCTATAGATTGCAAACTATACATGAGGTGAATTTCATATTATTTATTCTGTACTTAAAATTTGGGGGAGGTTTAATACCAGTGTTGTTCAGGGCTACTTGAGAGTTTGTGCTTAGAGATCACTCCTGGCAGAGCTCTAAGGTACCTGATATCAGATCTGGCTTTGGTCACAGGAAAAGCACATGTCCTAACTAATGCATTATTTTTACAGTCCACTAGAAAAATGGTTCTTAACTTATGAAAATTATGCTTTATTTTAGAGAATTCAGGCACATTGTAGTTCATGCAAATTCTTCTCATTTTTATTTCTTTTCCTCCTTTATTTGAATTCAGTTACTATTTATATTCTTGAGGTAATAAATAGTTTATGGATTTATTCTTCTGGAGAAATGATCATTTTATATAAATTTTAAAAATATATAAACTGTTTTGAAAACAATAACTCTTTAGCTATAAAATTCTTGGTGATAACCAAGATCCCCCTGGGTCCATAGTAAGAGTCCTAGACTAAGAAGAGCCCAAATCTTAGTAAAAGTAGTTTTTCCTGAGATAGTTTAAAAGCAGTTCTTCAGGCAGGATAAATGGTTAGGTACTTTATCACTTAACTAAAACTTCCACTCTGAGCCAAGATGGAGGGAGTTAACTCCGTTCCACTCAGAGACAAGGCAGAGGGAGTTAACTCAGAAATAAAACCACAGAAGGAATGCAGAAATGTCAAGACCCTCACTATTCTTCTAGAATAGAGGAACTAGGTGGGTCTCGAATGTTCCACCTGATAAGGCTCCCTTGATGACCAAAATTGAGTCAGATGAGTCAGAGATTTAAAAAAACACTGGATAGCTTAATAATTAAAAGATAATATTCAAGTCAATAAAAAAACACACACATCAATGCTTAGAAGTAATGTGCTTTGCGTGCAAATTGATAAAACCAATCATAAATGTGGTGGAAGTTATAGGTTAATCCTGTATGTTGTAAAAGTTGAACTGTTTGTATTAACCAATGAAATGCTTGTGCTGTTAATGCTTGTGATGTTTATATAAACTGGCTAAGATTTTGCTTTGGGTTCCTTGTCAAGATTCCCTTGGTTGGATGAGACTTGGACCTTGACTAGTCAAATAAACTCCCTTTTGCATCTTGCATTATCGGAGGTGGTCTCTGACTCTCAGTGCCAACTCAGGTGGTCTCTTGAACCCTAACACTACATTATAAAATAACACAATATAAAAGGTACATTATTAAGTAAGATAAAAATACTACTCCACAATAAAAAACTCATAGACAGTTGTCAAATGTGTCATCTGGTCTATAAATGGAAGTGTGGTGATTCTTATAAATATAATTAAACCTTATTATGTAAAAACTAAAATAATATCAAGTATTAAATTTGATATTAACAATAATTGTTTTTAAAAATAATTGTATTTATTTAAGACTTAGTATTTACCTGTATGAACAAATTCATATATTTGTGATAATTATTGAACCCCTGCTGTTCTGAGATTAAATTTCTTGGTAACATCCATGACTCAGTATATTGCCTACTGTCAGATAAATGCTCATATATGTGACAAACTTTAAAATTAGAATAATTATCCTGGGCAGATTTTCATTATTTTACATTAAATTGGATTAGAGAATGAGGTGGACATTGATTCATGTATCCCAGAGCAATCATAAAGTTAGAAACTTGTAACATAATTTAACAGGTTAAAATTGAATGCCAAATAATAAGTGTTTTATTAGGCACCAGGGGATGATAATGGTGAATAATACATAAAAATAATGAGTAACATTTATTGAGTATTTACTATATGGCAGTTTCTCTTCAAGTGATTTTTATGTATTAATTGATTTAATACTCAGCAAGAAAGAAAAAGAACTTCTTTTTACTTACTATCGCGAAACTTTCTTGTGGTCAAAGAATAGTTAATCAATAAACAATCTGAATTTAAAATATGCACTTATGCTAGTTTTAAAAATACATAATATTATCGTAATATTGTAATAGAATGCTTTATTTTCTCAAGGTTATTACAATCTGGTTAGACTAATTAGTTAGTCTCAAAATTCTGCTATTCTCAAATGGCCATCTGGGCGAAGGAATCCTGTCCCGGTGACATAGAGTAATAGCAACTCCTAGATAAGATTTGCTATGAACTATCCATTCCTTTTTTTTACATATATTAACTAAATTTTCATTAAATTGTGCTTCTAAGAAATTCTCTGCAACACTACTGTCATTTGAATAATTTTATTCCAAAGATAATACTAGAATTACAGAGTATAGAATGCCCAAAATGTCACAGCAAGCAAATAATAGAAGAGATCATTAAAACCCTACGATATGGTTTCACAAAGAATTATTTTACTGTTTTTTGTATGATTTCATTTTGTCCTTTTTAAATACACACACATTATAATATTTAGAAGGAGGAAGCATACAAAAGATAAGATGTTGGGGATAAATAACTATTTTACATATTCTTCAAGCTGTAAACTACACTGCAGATCAATTAATAAAACCCATCTCAATACCTTCATTGCAACTTTCGTGAGAGACCCCCGACCCGCGGTGGTGTGGAAATGAAGGTTGCTAGTTATTAGTGGGTTCACTCGAGCAGAACCGACCTGTAAAGAAGAACTAGAGAAATTAGTAAGAGAAGCCTTCAAGACAACGCATGCTGTTCAAAAAGGGAAGTTTATTGTAGGGGGATAAGCTTTTAAGGGCTGAAACACGTCAGAGGTGTTACCAGTTTTCCACCAATCACAGTTACAAGCATTCATTAGCATAAACTGGGGCAGGTAATAGGGAGGGGCAAAGAGGTAGACCTGAGCACGTTTTACTAAAAGGCATAAGATTCAAACAGAGTTCTATAAATTATACTCAACAAGTATAAATAGAACATCAGCTATAATCTTAATAATGTTTGCTAACACAAAGGCAAGTTCTATATCTTTCTTTCTGGCTGGATATATTGGGCTGCTCTGAATTACTTTATTTGTCTATTTCCTTTGTCCTCAAGGCATGGGCGCTTTTGGTCATGTGGGTGACCAGATTAGGAATTACTGAGGTGTCTTTATGTTCTAGGTTTATCAGCTAGGCTCCCCACACTTCATAGGTGAGAAAAGTGATAATTCAGATTTGTAATGAGAATAAGAAATTACATATGATGATCCAAAAGGTTTAATAAGTCATGATAATGTCCTGTGGCATGTTTGGTACATTTTAGGAAGTCAGAAGACTTTTAGTACAGTAGTTTCATATGATGATATTGATTCATTATTTTTCTTGACTTTCACACTGAAAATGAAATAGCAAGGCTATGTATAAATCTTCAAATTAAAACAATTATTTTAAAATTGGTACTTACTCACAAATCTGTCTCATGAATTGCCTGATCATCATGAGATACCTCCGTAGAGAGTATTGAATGCCATTTGCAACAGGACAAGTAAATATTGTTGCAAGTATCAAATGTGTTAATGCACTTAATCTTATTTGCTTGTTCAATCCTTACTACCACATGGTTCTCCAAGTCCTACCAGGGTGATTACTGAGTCAGAAGTAGCTAATGAGAACCAATACTGTAGGGGGAGGCCCCCACAAAAAAAGGAGAGGAATCTGTACGTGGGCTTTGTTTGTTTGTTTAAGGGGGGCCACACTCGGTGAAGCTTAGGGGTTACTCCTGGCTATGAGCTCAGAAATCACTCCTGGCTCAAGGGACCATCTGGAATGTCAGTGTTCGAACTCAGGTCCATCCTTGGTCATCTGCATTCAAGGCAAACACCCTACTGCTGTGCTATCACTACACCCCCCATTTATGTTTTGTTTTTATTTTTGTTTAGGGGTCACACATAAAGAACTCAGATATTATTCCTGGTTCTGCACTCAGAAATTACTTCTAGGACTGAACCAGGGTTGAAAGTGTGCAAAGCACTCTTAGATTTGAGCATTCTTATGGTATAATCTATGACTCGGGCCCCCAAAAGGTAAAAGAATTCTTAGAAAGACCTTTTCATGCATGCCTAGTATAATCCTTAGTTCTTATCCCTTTCTACAAATCAAATACTTTGCATTGTAGAGCTCTATGGAACTCTTTACCACAGCTCTTTTGGGTGATGTCCATCAATTAATTTTTGATTAGACTAGATTTTCCCAAACTTAGCCTACCATCACCTTAAAAAAAAATAGGAAACAAACAAACAGTATTACTCAGCTCCCTGGGAAATCTACCTTTTTTTTGTTGTTGTTGTTGTGTTGTTTTGTTTTGTTTTGTTTTTTGGGCCACACCCGGTGACGCTCAGGGGTTACTCCTGGCTATGCTCTCAGAAGTCGCTCCTGACTTGGGGGACCATATGGGACGCCGGGGGATCGAACCACGGTCTGTCCAAGGCTAGCGCAGGTAAGGCAGGCACCTTACCTCTAGCGCCATCGCCCGGCCCCAAAATCTACCTTCTTAAGCAAATGAAACAAAGGCTTTTAATTCCATCCCTGGCTACTACTGCCTCCCTGATCCATTACAGCCAACAGGAATAATGGAGCCTTAGGATCAAATCAAATTAAAGCTACAGTAAGGCCTTTACATTTGTTTAGTTGTGTTAGAAGCTTATTACTTCCATATTTTGGTCTTCAAGAAGAAATAAAAAATCTGATTTAAGAAATTCTTAGGAGACATATTTTCAAAATCATTTTCTAATTTTTTCCAACCGTATTATTTATATTTTAGGAATAAAAATCATGCTATGATATATATACCTTGCAAATGTTCTGGTATGTATGCCATATTTTTATTATGTAAGTCATGAATTTTAAAAATATTTATTAAAATGAAGTCACTATTCTTTACATCTGAGAGCATTATGAGAATAATTCTATATAAAAACATATAATTTAATTTTTTTTTAAATAATCTGAGAGGCCTGGGGTAGTTAGAAACAAATGGGACTAGCAGAAATGGTGCCTGCTCACTGCTGTTTAATGGATTTCTTCTTTCTTTTGGAGGTAAAATAGTAGCAATTGCAACAGGTCTACAACTGAATGTTGTGACCATGGCAGCCATATTTTGGTGAACACCACATACCACCTGGTTTACATCAGTAAAAGAGATCAGCATTCATGCTGGAGATCTAAGCAGAATGACAGAGAAGAGTCTGAAAACCATTAACCTCAGAAGCTAGAGTCACAACTTCTAAAGGATCAAAGGAAAGAGTCCTATTTTGAGTTAACCAATAAACCATATTCCTGCCAATGTCAGATATTATGACAGTACTAAAGATTATTTGACAATACAATGAAAGGCCAAAAATTCAGTAGCCAGAATGATTATGGTGGTGATTAACAATATCAAAAGATTTTGGCTGACAGTAGGAAAAACAAATCTGTGGTAAATGGTATCATTAATAGAATCTTGGCAAGCCCAGTTATACAGATGGTGAACAGTCCCTTACCCAATCAGACCCCTAGTATGCTGGTACTCACTTTATTTTAAAATTTATTTGTGTCTTCTATTTTCTTTCCTTACAACATTTTGACTTACAGGTCTTCTGACTTCTTTTTAAAGTTTATTTCTAAAGACTTGATTTAATATTTTTTGTCAACAGAGTTAAATTTTCTAAACTCTATTTCTAGTTTTTCTTTGGATATAATATTGTAACATATATTTGTATATTGATTTTGTTGCCTATCCCTTTTCCTCTTGGATTATTTTCCTAATAGTGTCTTAAAAGATATATGTCTTTATTACGATATATATATATATATCATAAGAAAATGGCAATAGTTTCATTTTGTTTTGTTTCTCTATGGATCCCTTTTATGTAGCTTTTTGACCAAGTTGTCTGCTTTGATTTTTAATACAATGTCGAGAAGCAGTAATAGAGAAGTCATATTAACATTATGCCTGAATTTAGAAGAAAAATTTTAAGATTTTTACTGTGAATATGATGCTATCAGTGATCAGTTCACCATATAAGGATTTAATATGTGAGATGAAGTTCTTCCAAATTTTAGTTTCTTTAATCATACAAATATGTTTAATATCTTAAAATGGCTTTATTGTCTCATATTATGAACATTTAATTTTTCTATTTTTAATTGATGTATTTTATATTGTCTTTATATTTAATATATAATTGATATTTTTATATTGTGTCTTTTTTGCATGTGTTGAAATATTACATTCTTGGAATAAGTACTAGTAGATCATAATGTACATTTTATTACTACTTTTATAAATTTCATCTATAAACCTAAGGTGGATCAGTCAATATTTTTCACAAAAGAATACTTATACCAACTTCTGCTTGGGATTTCTTAGACATGAATTACTGTGTTTAAAAAAAATCAATAGTGGGGCCGGGCGGTGGCGCTGGAGGTAAGGTGCCTGCCTTGCCTGCGCTAGCCTAGGACGGACCGCGGTTCGATCCCCCGGTGTCCCATATGGTCTCCCAAGAAGCCAGGAGCAACTTCTGAGCGCATAGCCAGGAGTAACCCCTGAGCGTCACAGGGTGTGGCCCAAAAACCAAAAAAAAAAAAAAAAGCTTTAAATCTGAGTAGAAAAGTTTCATGGCTTAAAGAACTCAATGAACTTTTATTTTCACATATAAACTTAATGAATTTTACTTGCTCATAGAAGATGAGCAGAATCTTTCAATGAAGATTTATTAATGATATTATATGAATCATTTTATAAATCAAGATTACAAATAATATTCCATATTGTTTGTAAAATAAAGTTGATTTGGGGGGTAGAAATGAAACTCTGTTCTATCTTTCTCAGATTAATGTTGATTTCAATTTTAATTTTTTTCTTTTTGTAGCTTGTATTCAGAGAGACGCAGTTCTATTTTATGTCAAAGTTCCCATGAATTAGCTATGGGGTTTTGGGAGGAGAACATACTTTAAAAAGTACTTCTGAATTTGTTTACCAGGTGGCAGCTGAACTGCTTAACAAATCAAAATATTGAGATAACAAAAATGAATTAAGATTTGGAGGCGGACAGCTTTCCAAGAACTAATGATGACAATTCACTAGCATTTAGATATATTCACAGATTAAATATGCTGTTTATAACTGTCATTCTTTAAAAGTCCACGTGCTGGGAAACCATGAGCCTCATGCTAGAACATGCAAATTTTCTAAGATTAAAGCACAGCTCTGATTGTGCCAAATTCATCATTCTACCATCTGTTTAATATGAAGTTATCACTAGTTTCTAGCTTGTAGTAAATCATCTTAAAAAATATCTCCATTCAGTTTGAATAGTTATCTGTAAACTTCCATGTATAGAGTCTCTGTAAGACTTCTATAATTCAGCCAGTTGCAAGTTTGAAAATTACAAAGAGAAACTGAAAAAAAAAATATGCATATCCAACTGTGGCCAAATTATAACACACTACTAACTTTCCATTCTATGATTCTATTATTAAGAAGAGCAGCTTAATGGGAACAGTGTAAAATCTTCAGGATGAACTGTTATAGAGGTCAATTTCACTACAGCACAGAGGTTAATTTACTGAAATTAAAATCCAAAATAATTAAAGACCTTGATATCAAACCTGAAACCATAAGATACATAGAACAACACATAAGTAAAAAACTCCATGATATAGAGACTAAAGGCATCTCAAGGAGGAAACATCACTCTCTAATCTAGTGGAAGCAGAGATAAAGAGATGGGACTATATTAAGCTGAGAAGCTTCTGTACCTCAAAGAAATTAGTGACTAGGATACAAAAGCAACTCATAGTATGGGAGAAACTACTTAGCCAATAACAATCAGAAAAAGGGCTGCTGCCAAAGTGGTGGCACAAGTAGTAAGGTGTCGACATTGCCCGTGCTAGCCTACGACTGAACACGGTTTGATCCCCAGCGTCCCATATGGTCCCCCAAGCCAGGAGCTATTTCTGAGTGCATAGACAAAAGTAACCCCTGAGCGTCACCGGTGTGTGACCCAATAACCAAAAAAAAAAAAAAAAAGCGAGGGGGGGCTACTATCTAAGATATACAAGTTACAAACAGAACTTCATAAGAATTTAAAACCAGCAAAAAATGGGGAGAAAAAATTAATAGACACTTCCTCAAAGATGAAATACAAATGGCTAAAAGGCACATAAAATTCTTCACATCACTAATCATCAGGGAGATGCAAATCAAAATATTAATAAGGTACATTTCTCATGCCAAAGAGACTGGCACACATCACAAAAATAATAATAATAATAATAATAATAATAATAATAATAATAATCAGTGCTGATGGGGATGTGGGGAGAAAGAAACTCTCATTCACTGCTGGTGGTAATGCTTTCTAGTCCAGCCTTTATGGAAAAAAATATGGAGAGTCCTCAAAATCCTGGAAATTGATCTCCCATATGATCCAGCTATATCTCGCTTGGGGATATATCCTAGAAACAAAAATACATTACAAAATTTTATTCTGCACAACTATATTCATTGTGGTGCAATTTGTAATAGCCAGAATCTGGAAACAACCAAGATGCCCTTCAGCAAATGAATGACTAAAGAAACTGTAGTACATATACACAATGAAATATTATGTAGCCATCAGAAGAAATGAAGTCATGAAATTTTCCAATACACGGATGGACATGGAAACTATTATTCTGAGTGAAATAAGTCAGAGGGAGAGAGGTTGAATAATCTCAATCATCTATGGGTTTTAAGAAAAATAAAAGGCATTATTGTAATAATGCCTAAGGACAATAGAGATGAGATCTGGAAGGACAAGTTCATAATATGAAGCTCACCACTAGTAGTGGTGAGTACAGTACAGAAATTACTGCATTAATAACTATATTGACAATGTTAATGAGAGTAGAATGCTTATCTCAAATACAAGCAGGAGGTGGGGAGGAGGAAAATGGGGGACATCGATGGTGGGAATGTTGCACTAGAAGGGGGTGTTCTTGTTTGTTTATTTGTTTTGCTTTTGGGCCACACCCAATGATGTAAGGGGTTACTTCTCACTATGAGCCCAGAAATAGTTCCTGGCTTGGGGGACCATATGGAACCTTGGGGGATCAAACCTTGGTCCATCCTAGGCTAGAGGGAGTAAGGATGACACCTTACAACTCGTGCCACCACTCTGGCCCTAAGGGGGTGTTCTTTTTATGACTGAAACCCAACTACAAATATGTTTGTAAACACAGTGCTTAAATAAAGATATTATTTAATTATAGAAAAAGAAAAGCATTCCTATAGCATTGGGTATATATATATTCAGTCTGATAATGAAATAAAAATACTATGGATAATTTTAAAAAGTGTCATAATAATAGTCCAAACAATTTGAAATCCAATTAAACAAATACATATTTTTAGTATTTTAAAGTATTTTAGTATAAGTATATACTAAATTATAATTATAATACTATATTATATTAGTATATACTAAATTCTAAATTTAGTATATTTAGTATTTAACATATACTAAAATATTTTTAGTATTTCTTATAATATACAATCGAAATAATTGTTCAATTTTGTATACAGATCTATACTTCCCTACATAATATATTTAGGTATACATATTATCTCTAAGATATAGTCACATTTTTCTAGACTAAATGAGATTGCCAAATCAAAAATAATGAGTATAGAATAATTATTAGCATATTTAATAATCCCATATATTAAGGGAAGCATATAAATGATAAAAATTAAAGATAGAGTGAATGAAAAGGAATGTATGAATTTATTCTGAAGAAAATACATTATGAGGAGTAATTAAATGTTTAAATTTAAAGCTTAAAAAGGGAAAAAGTTTGAGGTTTGTAAAATAGTGCAATGAACTAAAGCCCATGCATTGCATGCAGAACCCTGCAATCTGTCATAGAATTTAGACCCTTATATAGACATATATATATATATAGAAACATAATAAACTCAATCAAAAATGAAAAGCGGAGGTTACTAGATTTAATACAGATACTTAAAGAGTAATTAGAGTTTACTTTGAGAAAACTCTGTGCTACAAAGCAAGAGAACCTGGAAAAAATATCTTAGATCCTAACAACACAACACCAGGTAAATGAAACATCTGTGTAAATTTTTTAGTTACAACTTTTTTTAAATAAATGTTTTTATTTTATGACAAAAGTAGTCATTAAAAAATCATGTAAAAATAAAAATATTAAATGAAGAATAAAATGTGAAAATATGTAATGTATTTGGAATTTTTACTTAAGATGTGCAGGTATAATTCTATAATACTCAATAAAATTTAAATTAATATAAAATGTTGGATAATATTAAATGTTTTAATAGTTTATATTTATTTTAAATATATTATTATATATTATATAAACAATATTAAATATTAATATTTAAAATGGTCATTAATCAAGGTATATCTTTTTTGTTTGGTACAACATATTTTTTACATACTTGTGGCTCTGTACAGCTCCATTTTCACACTTATTATTCCATGGATCGACACCTGAAATCACTCTAAGTAAGAGAATCATAGCAATATTAGTGAAGAAGAAGTTCATGAAAGCATTTTTTTTCAGCCAAGTAATAGAGTTCTTTTATGAGAGAGGAACTGTCCTTGTTTAAGAACTTGTGTTGGGGGCCCGGAGAGATAGCACAGCGGTGTTTGCCTTGCAATCCAGGACCAAAGGTGGTTGGTTCGAATCCCGGTGTCCCATATGGTCCCCCGTGCCTGCCAGGAGCTATTTCTGAGTAGAGAACCAGGAGTAACCCCTGAGCACCTCCGGGTGTGGCCCAAAAAAACCAAAAAAAAAAAAATAACTTGTGTTGGTAAAACACATGGGTTATAAAATAAATATTGATTCAACGAATAATGTGAAGTCAAGTGTTTTCCTAAATTGTTCTTCTTGGTGAACGTGTGTTTATGTGGGGAAAATAAAAGCACAGAAATGCGTGTGGTGGTGGGAGAAAATGAAGCAATGAGGTCAGCAAGTTGAGAGGAGGCAAGAGACCAGCTCAGAGGCATTGGTTGAGTTCATATATTTGAGATGTTGTGGTCAATAGTATTAAAAGAGTCAATATTGGGCTGGAGCAGTGGAGCTAGAGGTAAGTCATCGGCCTTGTAAGCTCTAGCCTAGAACTGACCATGGTTTGAACCCCTGGAGTCCTATATGGTCCCCCTCAAGCCAGAGCTATTTCTGAGTGCATAGCCAGGAGTAGCCCGAGTGTCAAACATGTGTGGGCCAAAAAAAAACAAAAAAAAAAAACAAAAAAAAAAACAAAAAAAAAAACAACCAAAAACCAAAATAAAGGATTCAATATTTAAAATATGCACTTTACATTTCTTGCATATCCAGTTACTCTAGATTTTTATGGTGGGTCAATTTAGGGGTAACAACCAGTAGTACTCAGAATATATTCTTGGCACTGTGATCAGGAGTGAATGTAGCCATGAGATGTGTGTTGGGGTAAATGAGGGTTGGAGGAACTGCACTGCTATTGAGACACTCACTAACTCCTTAGTGTGTCCTTGAATTTTTATTTGTATAATTTACATGCAAAACTTCTCATACTTACAGTGGAAGAGATAATATAGTGGTAATGAATTTTCTTTATATGACATCAACTCCATATTGGATTTCCCAGCACCTGCATGGTCTCCAAAGTACGAATAGTGTCATGTGGACATCACCAGAAGTAAACTCTAAATAGTGTTAGGTATGACCCCGTGAAAATAGAATAATAAATATTCTCTATGCTTATGCTACTTTCACAGTATTCATATGGGAATTTCCTTCTGTTAATCTAGGCCACTCTTTCTCTTGGATTCCTGAAATTACAGGCATCTGTCCTGCCCCCATGCTGAACTTTTCCATTGTATCATGTGATTTTTTCCATACAGTCCTGAATTACCCTGTGTCATATGCTGGCCTCCTGGGTAGAGGTTTGTTTATGGTAGTCTATCCTGAAGTTTGGCTTGCCTTTCAATTACTCTTTGTTTCTAGAAGTTTCTATTATCCTCAAGTGCCTTGGCTAGAAGGGTTGAGTCATTTATCATCCCTTGGGACATACATGAGGAAATACCCTCTTCTGCATCATGTTAGTTTTTTGCTATCTTTGTTCCTTAGCTATGTTTATGATATGATTGCTATTCATATTATTATTATTAAATTATTATTACTAAATGACCAATTAAAAGAACAAGCTTATCAGGCACTCCTTGCTTAATTCCTCTCCTTCCACTATAACAGCATTAGCAGTATACAAGGCAAGGTCTTACTTGATTTAAAGTGTGTCAGTTCCTGAGTTTCCTGTAATGTGAAAGAATTTCCTGAAAGCTCAACTCTGACAAGAATAATTATAGTTACTTAGGGCACAAAGAAACAAGACAAGAGATGGTTGGTGCTCACATGGGGAGGGATAAAGCAAATTTGTATATATATATAAATCCAGAAGGGAAGATTTATGACCAGCATCAAAGTGAATAGTTTTCTACCATGAAGATGCAGTGAAACTTAAGTTGGGCAGTAACTCAGGACATTACATGGGTGAATCTCATTCCTCAAAACTGTTAGAGAAGAGAATTTAGAAAAGGAGAAGCAAACATCTAGATTAAGGGGGTGTAGTCACTGACTCCTTCTGGTTAAATCATGGCATATTGTTAGTTGACCTCTATGACCCTGTTCAGAAACTGCTTGACAGATGGTATCCCTTGTAGAGCTATTTCTTTCTGGGGAGGCCTGTACAGAGGATTTGTTCTAGGGATTTTCCTTTGGGCTGAAAACTTAGAAGACACCACAGCACCAGAGATGGAAAGGAAGAACAAAAGAGGGGCAATATACAACCCTCCAAGATTAGTATTCCTAATTGAGCTTGACCTTGGTCCATCCCTTATCCTTCATAGTATCTGGTTATATACCTACCATTACTATTTTGCTCTAGGGCACTACTAATTTCCATTGTTCATGCTGTTTCCCTAGAGTTTCATCAATGTTTTGTTAACCTTAGTCATCTCAGTTTCTTTTTGATTCCTATATTGTTAAGCTGAAAACCAAGCTTCCTTTATAGAGCAGAAGTTAGAAACCAACATATTTTCTATATCCTTTTTGCTTTATACAACTCCATTTTCACACTTATTGTTCCATGAATAGACGCTTGAAATCACTCTGGATAATGAGAATCATGGCATTATTAGTGAAGTTTATGAAAGCATTTTTTAAGCAATGTGTAATAGAGTTTTTTCTTGAGGGAGTGAGGTCACACCCTGCAGTGCTCAGGGGCCACTCCTAGCTCTGTGATCAGAAATTGGTCCTGGAAGGCATGGGAACCATATGGGATGTCTGGATTTGAACCACCATACACCCAGTGCACAAGACAAGCACCTTACCCCTGTGCTATCTCTGGCCCAGTAATAGAGTTCTTTTATGAGAAAGGAATTGCCCTTGTTTAAGACCTTGTTATGGTATGTTGTGGGTGTCCAAATTCAATTTCTTAATTGATCAATTTGTAAAATTCTTTAGTTATGAGTCCTTTTATTCAGAGTCTTTATTTTTCAACAAGTTTTATCTTACTCATAATAGTCACTAAAAGTACCTCTTTACTTCCTCTGAGTAGACCATACATATATGCAAATTGTTAAAAATACAGCATTGGCCAAAACTTTGGTGTTTGGTGAAGAACCAGAAACTATATATTTTAACTCTATCAAGCATCATCCTCGTCTAAATAAGTAAGTGAAACACAGTCTGGAGAGATAACATGGAGGTAGTGTGCTTGCCTTGCATGCAGAAGGATGGTGGTTTGAATCCTGGCATCTCATATGGTCCCCTGAGTGATTTCTGAGCTGCCAGGAGCGATTTCTGAGTGTAGAGCCAGGAGTTACCCCTGAGCGCTGCTGGGTATGACCCAAAAATCAAAAACAACAACAATAACAACTATATATATGTATATATATACATGTATATATGTATGTATATATACATATATATATATAGAATAGAAATTTAAAAAGGCAAAGTTGGGAATACATGATGTTTTGGTAGATGTGTGATATTCTGCTATGTATATATTTTTATATGCTAATGTAGGTGTTAGGCTTTTATACATTGAAATAAAACTGCTATCACATTAAATTTAAGTGAAATAACTTCATTTCTTAAGATGCTAAAATTCGGGGCCGGGCGGTGGTGCTGGAGGTAAGGTGCCTGCGCTAGCCTAGGACGGATCACGGTTCGATCCCCCGGCGTCCCATATGGTCCCCCAAGAAGCCAGGAGCAACTTCTGAGCGCATAGCCAGGAGTAACCCCTGAGCATCACAGGGTGTGGCCCAAAAACCAAAAAAAAAAAAAAAAAAAAAAAGATGCTAAAATTCATAAAAAATGTAAACTTATGATAGTGATGACTTGATACAGCAAAATATATAAACTTACCCTACAGTTCACTGATGGAAGCATCCTACAAAATTCTAAGATAGAAAGTTGTGCTTTGAATTGAATTTCAAATTCATAAGCAAATATAAGCAAATAAAAATCTTTGTATTATAAATTTCTGGCTTGGTAATTTTATGTAGAATCTACAATAAAATTCATTAATTATTTTTAGTTTTTTAAGTATAGTATATATTTTAAAATTTATATCTTAGTTAAGTAAACATGCTGACTATCATTGTTCTTTTTATTGCTCCTTTTTGAAATATAATAATTTGTACTTTAACTTGTTTAAGCATTAGGAGTTAAGTGAGTCCAATATCTTAAATTGTAGGTATCATACTGTACATCTCATTGATATTGAATTTTTAATTTTGGCTTTAACATTGATATACATTTAACTATAAAAATAATTCGATTTTGTTTTGTATTTGGGCTGCACATTGCTATTCTCAGGGTTTTCTACATGTCCTTCACTCAGGATCACTCCAGGTGGTGGTCCTGGGGCAATATGAGATGCTGAGAATTGAGCCTGGTTGCCTACATGCAAGGGAATCACCATACTCACCATAGTATTATTCTAGACCACAAATTTGTTATCTTTGGTAAACAATTACAGTGTCTTTCAAGATGTCAATAAAATAAAAACAGTCACAAAAAATAGGTAAATTTCTCCAAATATAATTGGTTCTTGTTCCTCAAAACACACATTATTCTGAAGCAACACAAATTTAATTAAGGAGATTCAGCTACTGCGATCACCTGGAAAAGTACACTTATAAAATAAAGATTGTTTTAATCCAGGCTCAGGGAATTGCTATATTGCTTCCAAGATAAAGTATTAACTTCTGAATGCTAAGAAAAATATTTCACATTAAAACCTGTACTGTTAGGTAGTTGAATGATCGTTAGATTTTTCTTTTGTTATAAACAGAAAAGAAATGTTTCCTTCTCTCTGTCTCTAGGAAACATTATTTTCCTGAGATATCTTGCCATAGATCTATTCTTAATTATTACCTAGGGGCTTAACTGATTGATAGCAGGCAAGCATTGATTAAAAATCTTCAATATGTTAATGCAGATCTATTAAATATCCTAAGTCTATCAAATTGATTGTCTTGTTCTCTGTAAAATTAAACTTTTCTCAGAAGGCAATTTGAAAATAAGTAAGCTTATTATCACATGGTAGCCTCACCACTAATCTTCATCATTTTCACTAACAAAAAGTGTTATTAGATATCCAGCAGCATCCCTGTTCTTTTTCCTGCCTCAATTAGCTTAGTTAGAATCACAGAGGAAGTTGGGATATATATATATATATATATAATATATATATATTGAGTATCATTTGATATAACTTATGTTATTGAAATATTTAGAAGGAAAAAAGACATAAAACAGCTTACTATAAGATGCATATATTAAAATTAGCATAATTAGCACAGTTTACTCTAGGTTCATCAATGTTACAAATCATAAAGTTATCTTTTCAGAACATAGAATGGGTTATTCACTGTCTATATATTATATCTCCTTAGTCATCTGTTGATGAGCATTTGTTTCCATATATTAGTTATTATAAATAATGCTTTTGTAATATATATTATATAATTTTTAAAATTTAGGTTTTCATTGTGCTAGATAATATACAAAGTAAGAATTCCTTGATCATATGGAAGTCATATTTTTATTTATTTGTGCAATCTGCATAATGTTTTTTCATAAAGGGTGTAACAATGGGTCTGAGAAACATTGAAGTAGATAGAAAACATATATTGCATGTGGGATCCTGATATCTAGCATACCAATGGTCCACTGAGCACAGAAACAGGAATAAGCCATGATTATTACCATATATGACCAAAAACAAACAAATAAAATAAAACCAAGGGTGCACCAAATTAATTCCCATGCTGTGTATGAAATAATTGATTAAATGATGCTGCAAATTTTGCTCAGTATTATTTAACATTATATATCACTGCTAGGCATTTTGAGAATATTTTATTGTCCACATCAATAAGTTAATAATATTTAAAGAAAAATATTAACATCTATGTGAGCAAAATATTAGAATAAAGTTTGGCTTTATTCAAGTACTATCACATTTCTTTTTATTTTAATCAAAAATGCTTTATTAAATCCTGTGAAGTATCATTGTATAAGCTATAGATGCTATTACTTAATAATATTACTTATTGAATTATTGTTGGCTCAAGATACCCAGAAAACTAGAATCACAGAAGAGAATGTAAAAATGGGTGTGTAATTGAATGTAATAACACATATTTCAATAGTACACTGGGTAGGATACTTGTTTTGCAGGAAGCTACTCCTGGTTACATCCTGACACTACATGTTGAGCTTCTAGGAGTAAAATCTGAGCCCAATCTGGAGTGCCTCCCCCCCCCAAAAAAAAAACAATGCCATACACTTAAAAGTAGAAAAACAGACTTTATTTATAGAAGCCACAAGTACTATTGTACATCTACTATTGTCCTGAGATAAATTATATTTACATAAATATATATATTTGACTCTGAGTTTCTATAAAAAATCTAGTGTGAAAATCTTATTTTAGAGTAAATGTTTTGTAAAATGGAGAATTGAATGCTAATTGGCAATAACACTGTAGGGTGCTAACTGATGGTAGATATACAAGTTTTAATGAAATTTTTTTACAATGAATGTAAATTTATTTAAGGAGGTCATATAACACCCTATGCTCAATATAACTACATAAATTTGTTAATAAATTATAGAAGCTCATCCTATATTTTTGCTTTTCTAAATCCATTCAAATCAATTATCTTTACAGTTTCAAAGATATTATGGCAGGCGTTACTCTAATAAAACACAGAGTGACTGATTCTTTAATTTTAAGAAAGTCATATATAGAATTTGGAACATAAAAATAGAAAGAGTCTAATATATAATTGGTTTTATTGATAATAATAATTTTTAAAAATACTCTAAAGGTAAAAATACTCTGCATTAAAGGCTATACGTCTTCTTAAAAGAAAAGACATTTTTGAAGTCATGCCTAAATAAAAGTTTAAATGTCTTGATTGATTTGATTTTTTTGAGATTTATTAAATTAAGCAAAATGAGTAATGGATCTTGAGACTCTAAGATAAAGCAATCTATGTGGGAGCATTTTTTAATATAAAAGATATTGTACTTAATAAGAGAAGATAAAACTTTATTCTGGATAAAATGTTGAAGGAACTAGAGGAAGCAACGCTAAGAGAAGTTGAACTTCTTATTAAGTACAATATCTTATTAAGTACAATATCTTATTGTACTTCTCTTATTATCTTCTTATTATCTTCTCTTATTAATTACAATATCCTTTATATAAATATATACATATACATATATGAAAATGATGTGTTGGAATTGTGACAACTAAATTGAGGTTACTAGTAGGAAGTGAAGACATATTGGAAGTGTCCTACTGACAGTGGAAGAGGGTTATTGTCACTTTGAAGATTGATGAACTGTGATAATATTGTAGTTCTAAAATATTAAAACTAGGGGCCAGAGATAGCACAGTAGTTAAGACATTGTATTTCACGAGACTGGCCTAGGTTTGGTTCTCAATATTGCCTAAATTCTCTCAAGAACTTCCAACTGACCCCAGGAGTATTCCCTGAAAACAGCTAATAATGCCATCCAACTAAAATAAATAAGTAAATAAAATTAAATATATATAAAGTTAAAACATAAAATGAATACCTTTATAAAAATAATTTTTAAATGCACTGCTAAATAATAGATAAAATAAAAGTACTTGGAAATATACATAAACAAAAGTCAGAGGCAGCTTATTGGTTTATTAATTCAAGCTGTTCTAAGGTAATTTACTATGACAGACTTAAAATAAAAATAAATATACACTATATATGATAATCAAAATTATACTTACAAACTTAAGGTGGTCTTTGATCATTGGAATACAGCCTAACTCTATTTTTTTTTTTCTGTCTGTTCTTAGACCAGATAACTGTTGGGGAAAGTGATGTCTCCCATATTCCTTTACTAAGGGTCGCTCTAGCTATTCATGGGTGTTCCAAATTAATTTTAGGAGTATTTGATCCACTTCTTCTCAGGCCAAAGAGAATGGCACACAACACAAAGAAGAGGAATAAACAGTGCTGATGGAGATGTGGAGAGTAAAGAACTCTTCTTTATTGCAGGTGGAATTGCCATCTAATCCAGCCACTATGGAAAACAATATAGAGATTCCTCACAAAACTGGCAATTGAGCTCCCAATTGATCTAGTTATACCACTCCTATGGATATACCCTAGGAAAACAAAAACACATTACAAGATGTTTTTTTGCACACCTATATTCATTGCAGTGCTATTTATAATAGCCCTAATCTGAAAACAACCAAAATGCTTTTGAACATATAAATGGCTAAGATACTATGGTACATATACACAATGGAATATTATGCAGACATCAGGATGGATGAAGTCATGAAATTTTTCTATACATGGATGTACATGGAATCTATTATGCTGAGTAAATAAGTTAGAGAGAGAGAAAGATAGACACAAAATTGTCTCATTCGTCTTAGGTTTTAAGGATAATAAAAGACATTATTGTAATAATGCCCAGAGAAAATAAAGAAAACTTTTAACTTATAACCTTTAGCAAATATTCTCCATAATATTTCTACTTAAATTATATCACTCATTCTGTGTTGAAGTATCATTACATTGAATTATGAATTATATCATAAAGGATTTTGGAAAGTGTTATAAATATCTATAAAAATGAAGATACATATTATCCACAATCATAGATTTTATTATACAAGATTTAAGATTTTGAAATGTTTCCCTAATACTTTAAATCAACATTTTTTAACCTAAGAATATAGTATTAGAGGAATAATAGATATAAAATAAATCTGAATATTTAGAGTGAAGAAATTTCCCAAAGCTACAATATCTTGCAAATATTTTTCTCCAAATAAATAGAAGAAACAGTTGTCTACTGAAAGTGACATTTGCATGGCTCTACTCAGCAGAAATAATATGAGTCTCTAATGTTTATATAAATCATCAAAACATGTTTTCATTGAAAAGAGAATGATTAGGGAACTATTTTTACAAAGTAAGACATGCCCTTGTGGGAAGGCAACATGAGTTAGATAGTTTTGAAATCTAGTATATGCTTACTTTTATATTTTCTTCCTGTAAGTCAGAAGTGAATTTGTTTATTATGCCACTTAGTGATCATAAATTCTATAAAGGTGCCTAGTAAGCATGCTATATTATTCAAATGAACTTTTATTATGAGAAATCAGTTTTCCTATGCACAAAACTGCAATAAAAACAGACATTTTATTTTGGTATTTCTACAAAATACTTTATTGTCTTTCTTCTCTATATAAACATCATCTTAACAATAGTAGAAAAGTGGCTTTAGCAAAACATAGTTTTTAATTATACTCTGACAATGAAGAAAAACCATGTTTTCTTGGAGAATTTGATAGAATCCAAAGAATTTCCTATCAAATTGCATATCACATTTCACTGGTTAGGATGAATGTACCTATTTATGCAATGATCCCTAACAAAATAGATTAGATTCCCATTAGTTCTGATACGAGTTTCACGGGGTAGTCAGCGTGCCTTCTTGGATAGGACTGCAGATCTGGAAAAATAAGAACAAGAACAGAATAAATTCTAAAAGAAAAAATAAAGAGGAACATGCTATTACACATTTTTGTTTCTTTTGTCTTTTGTTTGAAGGTGGGGCAAACCTAGCTGCAACCAAGTTATACTAGTGGTTCTGAATTCAGGGATTACTCCCAGAAGACTCTAGAAACCATATCCAGTACTGTGAATAGAATCTGTTAACTGTATGTAAAGCAAGTACTCTTTCTATGTCCTATTTATCTAGTTTCTATTAACCATTCATTAGGATAATATAAATCTTCCGTTTAACCTATCACATGGAAATAAAAGATGTCACTGATTGATCTGATAAGGATATTTTCTGAGATGGCACATTTTGATTTGATGTAAGATAAAACATGACGAGTTGAACATTGAAAGAATAAGTCAAGGTGAAATGAAACAAGGATTAAGGATGAAGAAATGTCAGGAAATAGCATAAGAACATGGCTTAAAATTCTTTGAGAAAACATACAACATTTAACTTTTTCCTAGTCACCAGTCTATCTTCTTATCCTCTTTTCTTTTTATTATAATTTGATATGTGGGGTGAACACCCCATAGCTGTTCAGGGATTATACTTGACTCTGATTTCACTTTACTATTGCCACAGTCTACTGATTGAGTATTAAAATTTTAATCACACATATCTATAAACTAGAATTACAGGAATGAACCAAACATTTATCATTTCACTTGCATTTAATTGCGAGGGTCCAGCAGAGAATTAAAAATGATAATTTACATATTAATACATGTACAAAACTATTACTTTATTATCAAAATATAAATAAGTTGGGGTTCTGCATGGTTCCAACTTAATTTTTTGAAAGTATGTAAATTCATGTTTATAAGCAAGGTAAAATGCAATAAGAATAATATAAAAAAGAATAATATAATTTAAAAATAAAACTATCATAGAATAAATCTGTAACATTCAAATAAATCCCACAATAAAATTTTTATTGTTTTTCCCTATATATTAAGATACTTAATAGCATTCCAGTAAAACTGGCATAACATAATTTTTGTTTATGAATATTAGCTTCAACATTTTAAGTATATTTTTGGTAAATCAAAACTAAATACACTGCAGATATGATAGCATGCTAATTATACCATTATGTATGCAAGCTTGATGCATTTAGAAAAATATATTATTGTTAAAAGCTATTTCTGAAAGCTATACATTTATTTTACAGAAGGGTATATCATAATAATTGATATATAAATATAAAACTGTGTGAAGTGTTTTCATGAAAATGTTTCACTAAAACCTATTCTACTAAAAAGTAACAAATGTTAATACTGTAATCATGCTACTTAAACTATAATACAAATCTATATGATTTCAGTAAAGTTTAGGTAATAGGGTTACAAAAGTATTTTTTATTGATGTATAAAGTTACTGGCCACCACCTCACTACCAAGGTATACATAACCCTTTCTCAATTCTTATTTCAACCTATTCTTAAGTTTCTTCCTTCTCCAATACATTTTCTCAATATTTGTTTATTGACTGTTATAGTTTTAGTGCACTCTGACTTCCTTCGTATCACTTATGTGTTCTATATCTTCAGGTTCCCCTGTTACTTCCCAGATTCTCTCCTATCTCTCTTCTAACCTGGCACTCTCATATCTCTATTCTTATATCTGTGGCTTATTATCAATTACAACAAAAATCTTTAATAAAATTTTAAATAAAATATTTCTTTCTACTTGTAAATTTTTCTATTGGGATCTAAGAAATGATGGAAAGTGACTTTGAATGTTAGATTAAATGCAGTTTTGTATTCATTAGTAAGGTACTATCTAATATAAACTTTTATGATAATATTGAAGACTTAAATGTAATAAATCAACTTAACATGGATATCTATTTTTTTAATTTTCAAAATCTTTAGAAGTCATTGTTAGCATAGTTATAATTACCAAAGTTATAATTACCATAGTTTTTTCCTTCTCAAATTTATTGTTCAATTAATCAGACACTATCTGGACTCATTGGACAACTCTTCACTATAGTTCCAACTAGATAAAACTGCTTATAATAATTGGACGTTTATTTTATCCTGGACTACAATGGCCAACTAATTTTCCCAAACACAAGAATGAGAGAAATTATTGTTAGCTTCCTCATCTAATCTCTGATATATAATAATTTTATATAACAAATAAACACATATTGGTATAAACACTCTACATATGAGTGCATATATATTTATATTTATATAAAAGTTCTCTACTTCATTTTACTTTATGTTCACTATATTCTGTATTCATTTAATTATTGTGGATCAATTTGCAGAGATACACTTTTTGAGATACATTTTTATTAACACAATTTTTTTCTTTTTAAATAATACAGACATCACTTTGTAATATCTGGAATAAATAATATCTTATTCTGACAAACAGGCATTGTTATATTCAGGAAAACACAGTTAAGGTTACATATATTATTTTATTAGAAAAAATGGGTTAATTACAGCTATAGAGCACCATTCCCAGGAGACCTTGAAAGGATAAAAAGCTCTGCAGGTGGAACTTTTAGCACCGCATTTCCTGGAGTATGAGCTACCCAAAGATTTTTCTACTCTGAATTAGCAGAATTTTAATTCCATATCAAGTTATCTACATTGTCTGAAATATGATCTATCTAGAGATAGGTTCTACTGATTCATGATCTGGAATATTTGGTTTGACATATGGAAAATAAACACCAAAACTTGAAGATTAAGTAAAAGTTATATGGGCAGAACTTTTGAAAGACCCAGAATATGAAAAAAGTGTCTAAGTTGTATTTACTAAATTTTATTGCAGAGTAGGTTCTAAGTGATTCAGGAAACCTGGCAGCCTTTCCTAGGTGTAAGTGGGCAACCCCAGATTCTCCAGGATTGCTGAAGGGATTTATATATAAAGGGGAAATTTTCACAGAAGAAATTATGCTTGAATTCAGCTATACAAGCAGCTGCTCATCAAAATCAATGTGCCCACACTGAAGTGGTCAACGTGATAGACACAAAGGACAAACCTGAGCTTTCAACAGACTCCTGACTAGATCCAGCTTGCGACCTGAGGCAGATTTCCTGCATAAGATCTCAAAAGATAGAAGTCATTTTCTTCAGTGAACATTCAAAAGTGTTTATTAAGCACATAATATTTGCTTGGCATAGTTCTGGTTGCTTGGTATAATTCAATATATAAAGAGGCAGTTATTGTTTTTAAAAACTTCTTTCTGGGGGGGGAATAAAAACTTTCTAATAAATCCTATAAAAAGGTAGAAACTCTTAGTTGGTTTTAGAAATTGTACTGTGATACAATCAACACTGGTGTTAGAATTGGTACTAAAATATTATGTCTAAAAGTTAACTATCTTAGTATTACTTAGTAAGTATTTCATAAAGTATTACTTAGTATTACTTAGTAAATTACAGTTGAATAAGTACACATTTTTAAATTAAGTGCTCTTAAAAAGATTCATTACTTAAGTGTAAGTTTCATACTTATTTGCACACAACCACAATAGTGATTAGAAGGGTGTTTAGCTTATTTTGATCACCAGTAACAACTTCGTTAGAATCTAAGTACACTTTGTAGAGAATTTTATCTTTTATTTTATTTTTTAATTTTATTTAAAAAATATGGAACTCCTCAGAAATTTGCACGTCATCCTTGTGCAGGGGCCATCCTAATCTTCTCTGTATTGTTCCAATTTTAGTATATGTGCTGCTGAAGCAAGCACTGTAGAGAATTTTAATAGGTTTTTCTTACTGGTTGACTCTGCACTTAAAATAGTACTTAGCACATGAGGTAGTAAATAATATATTTTGAGGTAGAAAATAAAGTTTGCAGCCAAAATTTGTCTAGTAGCTTACCATTCTCTTCTCTTAGATAAATCATCTGGATCTCTAAGTACTCCATATCTTCCTTTTTTGGGTTGTGCTAGAAAGAAAGAACATCATCTCCTAGTTAATGGCACTTTAATGGCACTAGTTGCAGACTCATTTTCAGGAACCTATTCTTGAACACAGAAGAAGTAATTTCTAGGTTTGGGTCAAATTAGGGAGGCCAAAATTCTTTGCTCAGCTCAGCCACAAAGCACATTTTATTCCCCTTGTTCATATCAGGAACATCTTCCTGCCTGGGTATCCTCACCATTGCTATCCAATAGTTGTAGCTCCATGGAGGCGACACACATGCCATGAGGTGACTTGATGTGGGAGGGGTTCTGTAATATACAGAAACATATAATTATACCCATGCTGTGATATGCAGTGAGTAGGACATCCAGAGAAAACAGGTTGGAGAGAGTCTGGGTATTGCAACAGTTACTGAAAACTGGAAATCTTTAATGGTTTAAATGTAGCTTTATTAGTCTACTTGGAATGAGATCCTCAACTGAGAAGAAAGTTATTTTGAAAGAAAAACTGAAACTGTGATGTGGGCTGGCAACCTGAAATCAAGTCCAGAGAGTTTCTAACATCATTGTAACATTGTAATCATCTTATAAAAGGAATGATCAGTCAACTGTTCTTATTAAAAATAATCTATCCTCATTATCAAAAGGCAGTGATTTGGTATCTATATCATTCTGGACAATTAAAGAATAAATTAAATATAATTATTTTCCAAATCTGTGACTATGACCTAACACCAAATATTGCCATAATCCAAAGAAGAAGGTAAGATATTTAAAATTGAAGTTCAAAGCACAGACAGATGAATGTATGAATAAGAAAAGAGAAAAAAAGAGAAAGGTAAAGAAAAAAAAAAAGAAAGAAAGAAAAGAAGCAAGGACAGAATGAAAGCAAAAGCTGATAATTCTGCAGACAACCTATAACAAATGATCGTTTAACAAAATTGTACTAAAATAGGATTATTTACACAAGGGATATTCTATGCTGATTTAGAAAATCTATTATCTTTGGTATCTTCCATTTAGATGCAAGAATACATTTTCAAATAAAAAACAGATACATTATGTAAATTATCTACTAACAAAAAGTAGAAATATTCAGTGCCAACACAGAATGGAGAAAGAAACTCCTACCTAGTGACAATGTCACCTTCATGAAAGAGTATAAAAACTACTTATAAAATTAAGAATTGAGCTTCAATAATTTCTTATCTTGAGGATCTATACCAAGGGCAGAACTTATTAAGGAAAACCCTACCCTAGGCTGTAGCCTAAGACTTTTGCAAAAGTCAAGATCTCTAATTACAAAGGCCCAAGTTTGACTACAGAGACTGAGCAAAACCTTTGGAATCATAATTTTCCAGGCTTTGGCTTGGGATCTGAGCAAAAACAGGGAGCACTTGATACAGAAAACTGAATACAACAACAATGATGGACCAGAACTTCTAGGACCATAAGACTCTATCCTAGACCTTGTCCTATGACCTGTGCAAATACCAAAATCTCTAGCTACAGTGGCCTGATTTTTTAATCCACAACTGAGAAGAAAGTTTCCTGGCACCACAAAAAACGCCCTTGGGATATGGCAATGAGTATGTATAGAGCCAGTGGTTGTTCCCATGACGGTATGCTTCAAGGACAAAGAATCCCTGAATCTCTTAGGCCTCGGGAATTCCCTTTCTTCCCCAAAACTTAATGTGCCTATGCAAAAAAAAAAAAAAAAAAAAAAAGGTGGGAGAACACCATACCCTACCACACCAGCACTCCCTCTTTTTTTTTTTTTTTTTTTGTGATATTATTTTCCTTCTCTGTTTTCTTCCACTTTTTTCTTTCTTTTTCACTCTTGTGGTTATTATTTGGTGACTTTTTTTTTGCTGGGTGCATTTTTTTTCTTTTGTTTTTGTTTTTGTTTGGGTTTTCTTTTTGGTAGTTGCTAACACATTTTTTTTCTTTTCTTTTTCTTTCCTATTTTATCTCCAACAGAATCACATAACTTGAATCACTCAGCCTCATAAATTGAGGGAGAAAAAGGATGATACCAGGACCAGACAATCATATAAACATGTAGTGGAAATAAAACATGGTCAGACTTGAACACCAAACCCAAAGTCAATGACAACAAAATAGATACCCAGTCTACAACAAGCTGTAAAGTAGAGACCAGTTACACTAGTATTCTGGGGGGAGGGGGGGTGTAAGGAGGGAGATATGGGATGCATGCTGGGAACAAGGGGGAGGGAGGACAGCACTGGTGGTGGGAATGCCCCTCATTCATTGTCACTATGTACCTTAAATATTACTGTGAAAGATTTGTCATGCTCTTTGGTCACAATAAAAATTTATTAAAAAAATTAAGAATTGAGCTTCCATACAACACAATAATTTCTTATCTTGGGGATATACCAAGGGCCTAAAATGTTTATTTTAAAGATATTTGTATTCCTAGCTCATGTTAACACTATTCAAAATAGCCTAAATATGAAAACAATCCAAGTGTCCAAGAATAGATGACTGGATAAGAATATTGTCTAGATACATAAAATGGAAATACTACTTAGCTATAAGAAAGATTAATAAATATACAGTTTTCTATTCAATACCAGAGGGGAGTGAGATGTGTGAAATCAGAATACATAAATATAGAATGATTTCTCTTATATGTGGAATATAAAGAAACATAAAATGAAATAAGGTGATGATAAATGAACAAAAGCAAAAGAGCATAAGACTTTGCCTACCAAGTGACTAGTGGTGTGTGTTGGGGGTGAAACTGGATGGGAAGAGACCTTGAGACATTGGTGAAGAGGAACTGGCACTCTGGTGGTAGTGTGAAATTTCTTCAAATTTTCAAAATAATTTTTGGAAAATACAGTTTATATTATTTCAATGAATGTGAAAATGGGATAATTTAGCTATGGGATATTAAAAAACTATCCTGATCTAGTGTTATAACCCCCATTGTTTTGCATTTAAGTGTGTGTGGTAGGGGATCAGGAGGGGGCAGATATTTGATACATTACCTTGCTGTATTTCCTGGAAAATTGACTCCTGCAAAAGAAAAAAAAAAATCACAGAGAGTTGTGTCAGCAGACAGAGCAATTTCTCAAAAACTCACAAGAAATCTGTGTAAAAGAGATTGTGGGAGAAAAATCAATTAAAATACAAGCCGTGGCCTGATTTCCTGATACAATGACGCAAAACAGGATTCAACAAAACATATAACATGATATAGTGTTCTGGGGACATAAATGCATGAATATGTTCAAGGCTGTTTAATTGTTCAAAGCAGTTTTGCTATTATGGAAATACCAATTAAAACTAAATGTCTCCTTGCAAAGTTGTGAGGGGCTGGCTATAGGATATCAACTTCATTTGTAGCTAAAACTTACGGAAAGTATAAGCTTCCACTAAAGATGGTTAAGATTAATTGTCAGAGATTCAAATTGCCCTATATCCAGGGCAGGTCAGGCCCAGTTGTACTTATAGGGCTTCAGTGAAGTCTGTAGGGAGGAAGAAGAGGGATAGGTGAATACTCATTTTGTCTTTCTTTTAAAGAACTTGTTGGCATGTTATGTTGTCTATTTATGAGGGTTTTTTTTTTTGGGGGGGGGGGGTCGGGCCACAATGGGGAAAGCTGAAACATATTCCTGTAAGGTCTTGAATATGGCAAGTTTTCCTACCCTCATCACTTGTATTTACTATAGTACTGTAAGTGCACACCACTGAGACTGGCACACATCAAAAAGAACAAGAATAACAAGTGCTGTGTGAATGAGTGCAGAAAGGAACTCTCATTCACTGGTCTGGGAATGTCCATTTGTCCAACAATATTAATATTCCTCAAAAATGGGAAATAAGCTCCCATATGATCCAGCAATATCACTCCTAGGGATATACCCTAGAAACACAAAAACACAGAAAAGCCCCCTGCATTTTTATGTTTGTCACCACACTATTTTCAAAAGGTAGAATGTGGAAACAACTCAGTGCCTGCGAACTGATGAATGGCTAAAGAAATCGTTATCCTCATAAAAGCTGTGAAGAAATAATTCTGGACCTTCCAAGGTGGGGGGAATAACAGATACAAAAAGAATTTTGAGTCATGTGGCCTTACTTACATAACAACCATTTTCTATGAATCCATAATAGTCTCTTTTCCTTTCTATGGATTAAATATCAATTAAGTTACAAGAAATCTCCATAACTTTAGAATTGAGATAAAATGAATAAAACGCATTTTCTTCCAAGACTCTCATGCAAGTTAAGGATCACAGTGGACATGGGGACAAGTCACTACAGAAACAATCAGTGTCAATAATACCTAGATGCTTTGTCACCTGGTCTAGTAACCTGTTATCATTCAGCTTCCTGGTGTGTCTCCAGAAGATGACACTGCTTCCTCTTAATTATGAAATTTCACTCAAGTGACTTCTTCATAACTTTTTTTTTTCATAATGAGGGAAAGGTAATAAATTATACTTAAGGAGAGCTAGATGTGTTTATGAATGACATAGAATTCATGACCCTGCCAAGGTACTCATGGTGCAATGTAAGCACTCAATACATTTTTTTTATTTTTATATTTTATATTATTTATGAATTGTGGCTTCTGACTAGTGCACCATCATACTGGCAAGAGTATTTTATATAGGTTAATAACTAAAATAATAAATAGTGAAGATAAAATCATGTTTTCTGTTTTCCTCTTCAGGGAATCAATTTTGTTGATGAATAAATTCCAATGAGCAAAAACCAATTTTATACTTATGACATTATATAATATGTTCAAACACAAGTTATGCTTACAACCACAGTGAAAATTCAAATAAGGTATATGATACTATATATTTTGTTGGTATATTTAAGTCACTAACATGAATCTCAGTTATTGTTGTCAAGACTGAAGAATATACTCAAAATTACTTATTGTTCCTTCAGCCATCTATAGAAAATACCATAGCTTATTGATTGACTAGTCAAGGATAACTTCTGAATTTTAATTAATGAAGTACAATAATATTTATATGTAGTGACAATACAAAATGAAAGATCATTTTCATATATAAAGAGAAGCATTTAAAACTCTAAATTTTAAAATTAAAAATTAAAATTGATTAGATTACAGAAAAGTTGCTAAGAAAGTATAAATTCCTCACAGAAGACTGTCAATTTCCCTAAGCAGCATCATTTCATGTCATAGTCTCCCATTTGTTAAAGAAACCAACACTGGGGGCAGGAGTGTTAGCACAGCGTTAATGCGATTGCCTTGCATGCAGCTGACCTGGGATGAACCCGAATTTAATCCCTGGCATCCCATTCGGTCCCCCAAGCCTGCCAGGAGCGATTTCTGAACAAAGAGCCAGGAGTAACCCCTATGCATCTCCTGGTGCGGCCCCAAAACAAAACAAAACAAACAAAAAACAAAAATCAAGAGTGACACATTACAATACTTACTTTATTCAGTGTACCAATTTTTACATCAATATAATGTATTTCTCTTCCAATATACCCAATATCTTATTTATTTGCCTCCCTCTGGTCTATGACAGTTTCTCAATCTGTCCTGGTTTCCATGACCATGCCAATTTTGAGAAACTCTAATCAGGCAATTTTGTGATATTTCCCAACCTGAGTTTAATGGTTTATTTTTATCATGCTTGGATTGTGGTTATGGGTTTTCAGAAAGAAAACAAATGGGCATATTTCTGATCACATTCTATCAAGAATTATCAATAGCATCGTGCCTCTTTTATCAGAGCTATTTTTTTGATTACTTAATCAAAGTAGCACTTGGTTACTTTCTGAGCTGTGTGTTCTATCACTAATCCCTGCGAATTTCCTGTGAATATGTGCCTGTCTTCCTTCCTTCCTACTTCCCTTTCTTCCATTTCCTGAAGCATAAACAATGTACCACACTTCACTAAGGAAGACCAACAAATGTACAACAGATGCATGAAAAATTGCTCATCATCACTTATAATTAGGGAAAACCAAATCAAGACAACAATGAGATATCATCTTATACCAGTGAGGACAGCACATATCAAAAATGCTAAGAACAATTTATGTTGTCTGAGATGTGGTGAGAAAGGAACTCTCATTCACTGCTAATGGGAATGCTGCCTGGTCCAATCCCTATGGAAAACAATATGGGAAGTTCTCAGTAAACTCAAAATTGAGCTTTCATATGACTCAGCAATCCCTCTTTTGGGTATCTCTATGCTCAGAACAGAAAAAAAATTGTTTGCATACTGCCATTTTATTGCAGCACTCAGTGCAATAGTCAAAACTTGGAATCAATCTAGATGTCCAACAACAGATGAGTGGATCATGGAAATGTGATACATATATACAATGAAATACTACATAGCTGTAAGAAATAATGAACTCACTCAATTTTCAGCTACATGAATGGAACTGGAAGTATTATGTTAAATGACGTAAGCCAGAAGAAGAAGGATAAATACATAACAATATCACTTATATGTGGTATTTAGAATCACATGAAGAAATTCAAAGGTCTAAATGGAATCTGTCTCAAAAAACTTTGGCCCAGAGTATAGCTAGGAAAAGGAAAGAAAATGAGTAGAAGAGGAGAAGCACAAATATGAAAGGATGGGGTCAGAGGCTAAGTGGTCTCAGGTACAATGGAGTGTTAAAAAAGGACAGAACTAAACATCCAACTCATAGGCAATGACACTGGAATCAAGGGATCCAAATGTTAACAATCTAAATTTAAAATGTCTATTATACCCGGCAGCTGAGGGGCACGGAGGTAGTATGGGATGTACTTTGGGAACATTGGTGGAGGGAGGACGACATGGGAGTTGGGATTGGCTCTGGTTCATTGTATGACTAAAATCCAACTATGAAGGTCTTTGTAAATCAAAATGGTTTCAATAAAATTACAATAAAAATGATCCTCGAGAAACAAGCACGTAAATAAATCAAGTGCACTGAACTACAGCCATTACTTAAAGATAGTAAGTACTAGGAAAATAAAGACAGGACTTATGGTCTGGCGAGGTGGCGCTAGAGGTAAGGTGTCTGCCTTGCAAGCGCTAGCTAAGGAAAGATCTACTGTGGTTTGATCCCCTGGCATCCCAAGCGCTAGCCAAGGAAATGAGCGCTTAGCCAGGAGTAACCCCTGAGCATCAAATGGGTGTGGCTCGAAAAACCAAAAAAATAAAAAAGAAAGAAAAAGAAAAAAGACAGAACTTAGACCCAACTTGATTTTCAAAGGTGTCCTTCCACATCTTTTGGAGAGGAGGTCCTGAGCAGAAATAGAATAGGGACCTGTCCAGTCCTGATTACAAGATTGAAGGCCACTGGGTTTTACAAAATCATAGTCATTCATATAGGCCAGGGGTCTCAAACTCGTGGTCCACGGACCATTTTGGCCCTCTGTACAACATTTTGTGGCCTGCAGCCTGCCTTCAAATATCGCAGTATTTGCAATTATTTACTTACCGAATAATTGCAATAAAAATTGCATTAGTAAGAAAAAAATCGCATTAAACATTCGCATACCCCGAGCAGTTCCGTTCAGGTTATGCAAAAGTTTAATGCGATTTTTTTGCGATTTTTTTCTTACTAATGCGATTTTTATTGCGAATATCCGGTAAGCGAAATCCTTTATGCGGCCCAGCCTCACCCCGACTTTGCCTCCTGCGGCCCCCAGGTAAATTGGGTTTGAGACCCCTGATATAGGCCAAGCACTTACTTCATAACTTCCTGGCATCCCAAATAAAGTTTCAACAGAACTAGGGCTGTTAAGAACATCTCTCTTCAGGTGTCACATTTTGGCTTTTTCTCTATTCATTTGTTCCCTAGGCCCCTTGCCCTTGGCAGCATTCAATTGATTAGGAGGTAGAGAAGTTAAAATAAATGTTCCCTTAAAGACCTGAGCTAGAAGGCACCTGAAGGCACAAAAAGAGGTGTAAATTTCTGAGAAAATGGATCAAATATCTGAAGGAGAGTTTGACAACGGGTTAAAGGAGAGGCATAATATCAGGAAATCAGGGACCCAAGAAGACATCTGTTCTCTCAAGGTTGGTGTTCTGATCCACTTGTGCATTGAGTGAGGTACAACAAGTGCAAGCTTTGCCATAACCAAGATGACTCTAAGTCGGGGACATCTATGCTGACTCAGAGATAATAATTATCTGATTAAAAAATTTCAGCAATACATTCGATATTATTTCTTTACAAGATTACATAACACCAAGTTCAATCATGAAGAAAAATAAAATGTGGACCTTAACTAAAGCTTGTGCCCTCTATTAGGCCTTGAAATCTATTTTGTCAAATCCAAAGGTGTGTTTGAGTACTGCTGCTAGCCAAGAGGGCTTGAGGGAAAATCCAATTCGAAGTGAGAGGAAGAAATTGGGAAGCAATTAGGTGCATTCCATTTATAATAATCATGAAGTTTTGATACATATTGAATATATTTAGTGTAGTAGTGTATTTAATACTTAATGTAGTACATATACTTGTATAAAATATGCCATAAAATATTGTCCTAGGAAATGTGGATTTGGTTTAGAGATTAGTGCATGTGACAAACATGGGTTTGATTCCTAGCACCACATGACCTCCTTCATACCACCAGAGTAGTTCCGGTATTCCTGAGTACCACAGGGCTGGAGCAGACTAAGAATCACAGAGAGTGACATAATCCTCTCTGAATCCTTTTTCACTTGAGAAGTGAAAAGCAAATACATACACATAAAAACACACATATATTCCTAAAAATATGACATCGGTGTATAGGTTCTGGTCCAAAACTATATTTGTGACTTTTTAACATTATCTCCATGTTCTTTTTTTAAATATCTTTATTTAAACACCTTGATTACAAACAGTGGAAGAATATGGTACTAGATATCAGTGATGATCATAACACCAGCTATAAAAACAAGGATGTTGAGTGATAGAACAGTAGAGAGGGCTTTTGCCTTTTATCTAACTGACCTGAGTTTGATCCCTAGCATCTCATTGATCCCCTGAGCCTGAAGGAGTGATTCCTGAGCATAGAGCCAGGGTAACCCCTGAGTGTTTCTGGGTGTGGCACTGCTCCAAAAAACAAGGACTCTACTATTATGAGTTTTTCTTAAGTTTTTTTATAAATACATGGGTGTGATAGTTTATATAGTATATATATTTATGTTATATATAATATATTTTACTTTATTATTTCTGTCATTTATTAAAATAAGTAGCTGATTCACAGGAAAACAAAATCTATGGATCTGAGAGAGTACAACAGATAAGATACTTGTCTTGAAGGCATTTGGCAAGCTGAAAAGCTTAGTTGGAGTTTCAGCACTGCATATGGTTTCCTAATGTGACCCCGAATAAAAACAGTCAGCACAGAAATATCAATAACAAAACAAACAATTAAATGCCTACAGAAGAGAGAAATCCAATAAGAGAAAACAATGCATTAATGAAAGGGTTAATATAGAATTATAAAGAAATTGGCAATGGGACTTGATAGGCAACATTCTAAAGGAGATATTTATTTGATCATTAAAGATATTGACATATTTCAATATTGCTCCACATCAGTGGAACACAAAACAAAACTACAATGAGGTATGGCCCCACAAACTCTTAGAATGGCTCTTTTTTAAGGACCGAGATAATGAGCAATGCTAAAGGAGATCAAAGTCTACCTTTCTTTAATTTCCTCAAACATTACTGTCATCAGGATGTTATAGGTTGTAACTAAAACTTTTTTATGGTAGCATGTGTGTCCTTGTGTGTTATGGCACTGGAGGATAGAACATTTTTAATCCCTGGCACTTTATAATATGAATTGTGCACTGAGTGACCTCTTAGGGCCTCTTAATATTACTTCTTCCTTCTCTCTAGGCTCTCCCTTTATTTGGACCTTATATAAATAATTTTCCTAATTAATTTCTAAACAAGGAATCATTTTAGAAAACAGGAGAAGGGAGTAGGGACATGAGGATAAGGGCCCATGAGATCTGCTCTTTATTACCTTGATGGTGCCTAGGAAATGGTTTTTTTGAATTAGACTCTACTAGAAATTTCTGACTATATGTTGCAAAGACATCTATTGGAAGGTAAATATCTGACATTCCATTCCAAGCTAAAGATTGAATAATGTCTGAAAGTTCTGCTTGTGAAATTGCAGAGAATTTTGCTGAGGGAAGATGGGATTTTACTTCCACAAAAGATAGGATCATTTGACTGAACTCACACAATGGAGTTGAGAGGAGCTATGTTGTGGGGTATGTCTTTAAATGACTGTCTAATTCTCATAAACCTATTTCTTAAAAAGAGAGTTGCATCCTATATCTTGCTGATACCAAGCTCTAGGCTTAACCTAGGGCTTGGTTCTCAAAATGAGGGCCCCTCCCTCTTTGAGCAGGTGTCTCAGGGGAAGGGAATCCTAGGCAGGGTCCTCGAAGTCAAGGTACTAAAGGATTCTTTGTGGAACAAAAATAGCAAACAAACTGTATTTCTTCCTATATCTGAGGAAGTCTTAAGTGGTTGGAACTTTTAACACCTTTCTCCCTCTTCGGGAACTTCCTGGAGCATATGGTTCAGACTTAGCATTCATGGGAGTAGGTTGGAATCTCATTCCACTTTCCATTGCTCACTCCATCATCCCTGTTAGCTGCTCAAGATGGGAGGAGAAACGAGGGAGGGGGGATAGTGCCTCACCATCCAGCTGCCCAGTCAGGGGACAAAAGGTTCAGATCAACGTGATCACATGATCTGGCTCCTAGTGTGTCTATTAAGAGGTGGCTCAAGGAGCTGAGAAGAAAGAATAAGCATAGAGAGACTGAGATAAAGAAGTGGTAAGGCCAGGATCTAGTTGTAAAAGTGTCTCAAGCTGCGAAGCTGTGGCATTTACTCTGGGATGGTGACCTGAACAACACCTGCAATGCTAAACTCCCAAAATACTCACCATACTTTATGCTTTTTGTATTGTTTTGTTGATTTTTAGGCCACACTGACAGGTTTCAGCGGTTACTCCTGGCTCTGTGCTGAAAAAAAAATCACCTCTGACAGGCTCAGGGGACCACAAACAAACTTAGGTCAGCTACGTGCAAGGCAAAAGCCCTACCTCCGTGCTCTTACTCTGGCCCAAATGACTCATCATTTTAATAAACTCTTGGCTCCCCTACATTCTTTCTTTCCTTTTTGTTTTGTTTTGTTTTGGTTTTGGTTTTTGGTTTTTGGTTCTAGTTTTTGGGTCATACCCAATAATGCTCAGGAGTTACTCTTGGCTATGCACTCAGAAATCTCTCCTAGCTTGGGGGACCATATGGGAAGTCAGGGGATCGAATTTGGTCGTCCTGGGCTAGATACTACTCCGGGCCCTTGGCTCCCCTAAGTTCTGACTAGACCAAGCTCCACCCAACTGTCCCGCTAGCAGAGAAACCACCTTTCTAGGCCACAGATTTACTCACCTTGATCTTTAGAGGAGCACAGCGAGCACAGCAAGAGCAGGGTGGGGCTAGTAGGGTGGTGGTGGCTTGGGACTTCTAGCCATCCGCTTAGAAACAGGCTCCAAGGAGGGGAAAAGGATAGAGGTTTGAGGGGCTTTTCTGATTTTAGCGGAAGGGGGTTTAGGGCCTTTGGGTGGTTTGGGAAGAAATGAGAAAAGGAGGGGTTGAGGGGTGGGTTTGGAAGGGGACGAGGTTGTGGGGTGCTGAGTTGAGGGTTTGGGCTGGTGGGAAGGTCTTGGGGACAGAGGAACTGGTCTTAGTAGGTTGGGAGAGATTTGGGGGCGGTGGAGGAGTCGAGAAAAGTGATGATGGGTTTGGGAGGCTTCAGGGTGTGAGTTGGGAGGGTAGGTGGAGGCCTTGGGAGAGGTGGTCTTGGGAGGAGGCTGGGGTTCAGGAGTGCTGGGATGGGGACTAGGGGAGGCATTTGGGGAAAGGGCTCTGGGAAAAACAGGGGAGAGGTCTTGGCGAGGAGGGAGAGGGTGATGGAGAGGGGGAAGTTTCCTTTCCTGACAAGGACAGGGAGGACGTTTTGATTTCCGAGGCATGTCTCCAAAAAACTCCGACTGGAAGTTCTCTCGGATAGAACAGGAGCAGGAGGGCAGTACCTGCCTTATATACACCTCCAGTGACCGAACGATTGCCTGTGACACAATGCCCATTATGACATTCCCTCCACTTCTGCTTGGTTCTCAGCCTGGTGGCTGGAGAGCCTTGTTTTCTTTGCAGACTCTAAAGGTGAAGTAGCCAAGTTCTTCAATCTGGGGAAAGACTTTCCTTTCCTCTAGAAGTCTGGGTTCCACTCAGACACCAGGGACTGCATGTCTCTTGTATGGAATGGCAGCTTCTCTGCTTAACCTTCCTGCTGTCTCTGAGCTCTCATGTCTCACTAGATCTCACATCTATGTTAACATTCCTCACAGTACTTGGAGGGATGCAAGCTTGGCCCAGTGCCCTGATGGAACTTTCAGTGGCTGCCCCTCCACTTGTCCACTTTTAAAACTTACCTGATTTGAAAATCATGTATTACAGAGTGCACATAATACATTACTTTTAAGACCATGAAACGGCTTTTCTAGCCCCTGATTGTTCTTATATACCATGAGATTGTACCTCATTGTTGTTTTGATTTGCATCTCCTTGATGATCAGTAAAGCAGAGCATTTTACATGTGCCTTTTGGCCATTTGTATTTCTTCTTTAATGAGTTGTCTGTTGGCTTCTTTTCCCCATTTTTTTTATTTTTTATATTATTTTCCTTGTTAAATTCTGGCAGTACCTTGAATATCTTAGATATTAGCTTCTTTATTTTTCTTCCTTTGTATGGTTATTGTCTTATTGTCCCAAAAGTGACAGTAGTAAAAGAAAAATTCCTTGTTGTTAAAAAATACCTAAATAAAAATTTAAGTAACTTGAAATATCTATGTTAAGACAAGTGAGCTACTTACATAATTTCTCATTATGAATGTTTTTAATAAATAAGCATTATAAATGTGTTTATATAGATTTCCTTTTTTAATACAAAAATAAATTTTATTTTGACCAAAGTGGATTACATATCTTTCACAGTAATATTTTAGGTACACATTGACATTGAATCAGGGGAATTCCCACCAACAAAGTTGTCCTCCCTCCATCCCTTTTCCAGCATGCATCCCATACCCCCTTCCCTTACACCCCAGACTGCTAGTATAAGTGGTCCTCTCTGTGTCTAGCTTGTTGTAGATTGAGCATGAATTCTGTTGTCATTGGCTTTGGATTTGGTGTTTAAGTTTGATCCTTTTTTATTACTATTAGTGATCATACAACTGTTTGTGGCCTCAATCAAATAATTTGGTTTAGAAATTCCAGCACCAAAGATTACTAAGAGAACCTCTTTCCCTAAAAGCAAAGACAATGTGTTTTCTCTTTTTCAAATATGTTCTTGCATCTGCAGTTTCTGGTAATCAAGGGCAAAGCCAGAAAGCAGACCCTGGGGTATTAACTCTCCTTAGAAAAAGGGAACCACACCTATCCACACCTAAGGGGATTTGGCTCCTTCCTTTACTTGACCTCTAAAACAGTAGAGCCCAGCCCAGTGAAGATTAAGTTTATAATTTTGCATTTAAAGTAAACTTGTAAAGAACTGCCTTGAGTTATAACCTTCTCCTTTATAACTCAGAATCCTAATAGCTCATACCCATAGCTTAAGCATGTTTACTGTTAAACTTTGCTTTGTGATTGTAATTATTCTCTGTACCTATGGCTGGTTTTAGCCCTATATATTCCCTTGCTTAAAAAATTAAACTTGTAGCACTCCTGCCAAAAGATGTGTTGACCCCACATACTTTGTGTGTGGTTTCATTATTTCATATTTCATATTCGCCACTTGTGCAACCCACTCTTCCCTAAAGTGGATTTATTGAAATCCCACTGATGGCAGTAGAACAGAAGCAACTTATAGCAGCCTCCATTTCTTTAAGATTGCTTTAGTAATTTGTGAGAATTTATTGTTCCAAATAAATTTCAGGGGTGTTTGATCTATTTCTTTGAAGAAAGTCATGGGTATCCTCAGAGAAATCGCATTAAATCTGTACAATGCTTTGGGGAGTATTTCCATTTTAATGATATTAATCCTCCCAATCCATGAACAAAGTATACATCTCCATTTTCTTGTGTCCTGTTTTATTTCTTGAAGCAGTTTTTTGTTGTTTTCTTTAGATAAGTTTTCTCCCAGGTATTTGAGTTTTGTATGGCAATAATGTGATTGGGATTTTTTAATGCCCATTTCTTCTCTATCATTATCAGTGTATAAAAAGCCATTGATTTAAGCATGTTAAATTTGAAGCCTGCCACTTTGCTACATATATATGTTGTTTCAAGAAGCTTTTTTTTAGGATATTCTAAAAGAGTATCCTGTCATCTTCAAACATTGAGAGTTTGACCTCTTCCTTTCGTACCTGGATGACCTTGATAGCTTTTTCTTGCCTAATTAATATGGCAAATACATCCAGTACTATATTGAATTGAAGTAGAGATTGATGGTAGCCTTGTCTTGTACCAGATTTCAGAGAAAGGCTTCTACTTTATCTCATTGAGAATAATTGCCATTGTGTGACTTGTGGTCCACAGCCTTGACTATATTGAGAAAAGTTCCCTTCCCATCTTGTTGAGAGTTTTTATCTTGAGTGGTGTTGGATATCATTGAATGCTTTCTCGGCATCTAATTCATATGGTCATTTGGTTTTATTTTCCTTTAGTTGAAATGATGAATTGTATTGATAGATTTATATGTTAAACCATCCTTGCATTCCTAGAATAAAACCTTCTTGGTCATGGTCATTATCATTGGATGAGGCATTGATTCCTATTTGCCAGGATTTTGTTGAGGATCCTTGTTTCTTTGTTCATATGTAATATTGGTCTGTAATCTTCCTTTTTGCAGCATCTCTGTCTGGTTTTGGTATCAGTATATTTTAGCCTAGTAAATACTATTATAGAGTGTTTCTATTTCTTCAGTTCCTGAAAGAGCATGAAGCACTCTCCAAATGGTAGTAGTTCATCTTAAAATGTTTGAAAGTATTTGTTAGTGAATCTATCTGGGTATGGGCTTTTGTTTTGGGGAAAACGTTTGAGCAGTGATTTTTTCCTTAGTGATTGGTCTATTTAGATATGCTAGATCAACCTGGTTTAATCGTGGATTATAAGAGACCAAAATTGATCCATTTTTCCAGGTTCTCATGTTTTATGAAATAGAGTTTCTAAAAGTAGTTTCTAATTACCTGTTGTATATGAAAACATTTCCATAAGATTATTAGTTGCCTGTTGTCCCACCTTGACCTTCCAGGTGGGGTCGCTTTTGAGAGCTAAATAAATAGTTTAAGAGCAAGGTGTTCAGAGTCCTTTGGCAGAGTTAACTGGCTGGGCTGCAGGTGTTTTTTGGAGCTGGTAGTAGGCTGATAAAGGACTCTTTGCACCCAACCTTTTTACCCCTTTACCCTCCTGTCTGTGTGGATTATTTGCTGTGGATAAATATTACCAAGATCTCCCCCTAAAAGGGGATAAAGGGATGGGTCAATTTCTCATTCTGGGAGCTCTTTGAAGATACACAGATAACCAATAAAGGAATAAAGGGGAACCAACAGATGGCACCCGAGCAAGCAGAACCTGGACCCTCATTAACTTTAAGTGAAATGTTTTATTGGAAGTTTCCTCTGGAGACTATTGGATGGCTTATGTGGTTAGTCACGTAAATTGTACTACCTTGTTTATATTGTTTATATTAGTTCTGTTTGTCAAGTGGATTATTCCGCCTTGTTTGAAACCAATTGGTTTGGCGCTAGGGGAAAATCATTGCTGTTGGATGGTTGTGGTCTATATTTCAAATGAAAACTTATACTCCAATAGTTGCCTCTCCTGCATTGTCTCCATCATAGTTTGTGGAATTTCCGTGTTGGCTAATATTTTTATGGTGAGCATAGGTATTGGCTGGTGTTTAGGAAATAGAAAGTGTAGAAACAGTGAGGCTAAAACCAGTATGGATAATAAGAAAATCTATCTGACAAAAATTCAGCCCAACTTGCAGGCTGACAAATCCATCCCCACCATCAAAAACATAGGCATTTTTCCTACGGACACTACAATTCTGGAAAATAATTTAGAAACTCACAATCCAAATCCAAATCTTAACAGTAATGACCAACCTCCAGTGCTAAGTCCACAAGTGAATCCTGATTCTATTCACAGAATTAAATCACATAATAGTGCTGACTCAGACTATGAGTCACATGCTCATATTCAGGCACCTACTCCACATTTTAGGCCTCAGAGCCCTATTCAGAGTAATTTTGCTAATGCAACCTCAATCCTGTTACATGAAGTAAATGTTTTAATTTATGAACCCCTTGAGATAGAAGAAATAGATTGGTTTAAAAAAGTATGTAAAGATTTTGGTCCAACATCACCATACTGTGTAGAGTTACTAAACTTTTGGTGTCATAAATCACCTTGGACTCTGTATGATTTTAAAAAAATTGCTGACATATGTTTGCTATTTAAACAGTGAACTGTATGGGAAATATTTTATTCAGAAAGTGTAAAAGCCAAAGTATATAGACTGGATGAAACAAAAAGCAAGTGGTATGGGTACTCTCTCATATGTATTACTGATGGCAGGTGTTCAGTCACAAGCTGCTTTACCTAAGAAAATCTTAAAATAATTAATGATATTGCATTGTCTTCATGGGAAAAAATTGATACTAACAGCACTGGTGAAGGAACCTTTTTAAAAATTACCCAAGGCCCCCATGAGCAGTATGTAGAGTTTTTGGGTAAGCTTAAAATATGCTCTAAAAATAAAAATCAAAAATGAAAAGGTGAGAAAATTCCTAGAAAAAATGTTTGGCCTATTATAATACGAATTTGGCCTGCAAATTAGTATTAGCTCCTTTACAGGAAAAGGCAGATTTGAATGGTTTTCTGTATGCCTGTCAAAATATCTATGATAAGGCCCAACCCTCACCAAACTTGAACTCGGTACAAACCTTCACAGTTACCAAGGAAGCAATGCCTTTCGACCCTGGAGGACAAAGTACTTTCCGGAAACCAGAGTTTTGCCTAAAATGCAGAAAAGGCTGACATAGGGGTGAAAGACTGCAGATCCAGAAACCTCATTGATAATAATCTAAGGAGAAGCTTCAACACAATCCCTAGGAGACAAATCAACTGTTACCATTGTGGAACTCAGGCATGTCAAAAGAAATTGCCCACTTCTTTTAAATTCAGCTCCTCAAGGACACACATACACAATGCAGGGAAAGGCCCAAAGGGCCTCTCCCCAGGCCCTTCCAAATCAGGGGCAAAGCCCTCAGACAATACTGCTTCCCTGCCCATCCCAAGAAAATTCATCACAATTAGTGAATTAATTCATTCAACATCGATGAGCTCTGGATTGGACATTATATGCCCGGGACATTACAATTTACCCAGGAGCATGCCTTTATACGTTAAAAACTGGCATTGTGGGCCCAGCACCCCCAGCTAGAATGGGTTTTATTCTTGGCAGAAGTTCCCTCAACAAAAAGGGTATATCAATAACCACTGGTGTCATTGACTCAGATACAATGGGAGAAATCATTGTAGTTATTAACGTACCAGTTACATGGACCTTTAAAAATGGGGAAGCAATTGCCCAAATCATGATAGTGCCTTATGTCAAATGTGGAAATTCAGATAAGAAAAGAATTGGAGGTTTTGTAAGCACAAATCTGGGTGCTGTCCACAACCCACTTCTGGCTCTGGTTACTACTTGAAGAGACAAAAACCCAATGATCAAACTTCACTTGGAAGGACAACCTTTTGATGGTATGCTAGATTCAGGCACACAGGTTACCTTAATCTCTGATAAAGAATGGCCAGAAAATTGGCCTCTCCAGAAAATTCCATATTCTCTGGAAGGCATAAGAAATTTAAGTTCCTGTTTGCTGAGTACAAGGACTATTGTGTTTTATGGCCCAGAAAATCAAATAGCTATAATGGGCCTCACGTGGGCCCATTTTCACCATCCTGTGGGACCATGATCTACATGATAGTGGAATGCAGAATTCCACATCTCACTACCTCCAGAAGCACACGAACCTTCCTTCGATTTAAAAACCCAATTATTTTTATAGGGCCCACTGCCATAAAAACCCCAGCACCAATAAAAATAAATGGAAATCTGATGAACCAATTTGGACAGGTCACTGGCCCCTTAAAACTGATAAATTAATGGTGCTGACAGAATTGTTGGAGGAACAGCTAAGTTTAGGACATAATGAACCTTCTTTTTCTCAATGAAACTCACCCATATTTACTATAAAAAAGAAATCCGGAAAATGGATACTTTTGATGGATCTTAGAGCTGTGAATTTATCCATGATACCTATGGGCAAACTGCAGACAGGTTTACTATCTCCTGTAGTTATTCTAAAGGACTTGTCACTAATAATAATTGATCTAAAAGACTGCTTCTATCATATTCCTATTCACTCAGAATATAGAAAACATTTTGCATTTTAAGTTCCTTCACTCAATAATATTCATTCCTTTAAACATTTCCAATGGACTGTTCTCCCTCAGAGATTGCTGAATTTCCCCAAAACGTGTCAGTTTTTTATAAATAAGGTTTTGTGCCCTGCTGAAAAATTTCCTCAAGCCATGATCATTCATTATACAGATGACATATTTTTGTCTATAAACAATGACTCAGGTTTATAAGATTCATACTTTTATGTTATTGACTGTTTGCAAACATCAGAACTAAAATTAGCTTTAGAAAAAATACAGATTATGCCACTTTATGAATACTTGGGTTTTATTTTGGACCGAACATCAATATGTCTACAAAAAATTTCCATTAATAAAAAATACCCTTAGAATACTTAATGATTTTCAGAAACTTTTAGGAGATAAAAATTGGCTCTGACTTGCACTAGGAATCCCGAAGGCAGAATTGTCTAATATGTTTAAAACTTTGGAGGGAGATCCCACTATAAATAGCCTGAGAAATTGAACAACAGCTGCCAAAAATAAATTAGACATATTCTTGAACAGATTAAAAAAATCATTTATTTCAAGATTAATCCCAGTAACAAAGGTATTTTTTCTGTTTTTCTCTACAATAGATTCCCCTAAGGTGGCATTGGTGCAGCAAGCAGAACCTTTCAATGCCCCCCAGTACCCCCATCCCTGCCTGTATTTGCGACAGGCAAATACACTCTTTAACATTGTCATGCTAGCTGTCAGTGCTGTTATTTCACTAACAGCATTCATGACACTTGTGGTGAGCTTCAAATTGTGAGCTGGTCCTTCTGATCCTTCCAGCCCTTAACTCTATTGTCTCTGGGAAAAATTACAGTATTGTCTTTTATCTTTCTCAAAACTCATAGATGAGTGAGACTATTCTGTGTCTATCTCTCTCCCTATGACTTATTTCACTCAGTTTAATAGATTCCATGTACATCTATGTATAGGAAATTTTCATGACTTCATCTTTCCTGACAGCTACTTAATATTCCATTGTGTTGATGTACCACAGGTTTTTTTAGCCATCATCTGTTAAAGGACATGTTGGTTGTTTCCATAGTCTGGCTATTATAAATAGCATTGCAGTGAATATAGGTGTGAGGAAGGGATTTCTGTATGTATTTTTGTGTTCCTAGGGTATATCCCTAGACGTGGAATAGCTGGATCATAAGGGAGTTCAATTTCCAGTTTTCTGAGGAATCTCCATATTGTTTTATATAAAGGCTGGACTAGATGGCATTTTCACCAGCAGTGAATAAGAGTTCCTTTCTCTCCACATCCCCGCCAGAACTGGTTGTTCTTGTTCATTGTGATGTGTGCCAGTCTCTGTGATGTGAGATGGTACCTCACTGTAGTTTTGATTTGCCATCTCCCTGATGATTAGTGATGTGGAGCATTTTTTCATATGTCTTTTGGTCATTTGTATTTCTTTTTTTGAGGAAATGTCTGTTCACTTCTCCACACTTTTTGATTGGGTTATATGTTTTTTTATTATTAAGTTCTGTCAACATCTTGTATATTTTTAATATTAGTCCCTTGTCTGATGGGTATTGGGTGAATAGTTTCTCCCATTCTGTGGGTTGTGTTTGTATCTTAGACACTATTTCTTTTGAGGTGCAGAATAATCTTAGCTTAATATATTCCCATCTGTTTATCTCTGCTTCCACTTGTTTGGAGAGTGCTATTTCTTTCAAGTAGTATAGCCAAACCAATTCATAAAGATATACAAATTTATTTATGCATATGTTTTTATGGTAATCAAAAAGGCATTGAGATTGAATATGGTTTACTGATTATAAATTATAGTGATTTTGTAATTTATAATTGTGCCTTTTAAGTGTTATCAATCAATTTGTCAATTTTGTTAATTTGTAATTTATCTAATATAACCAATTAAATAATAAAATTGAATAATCCATCATGTAGGAACTTTTACTCTTGCTTGCTCATGTATGGCACCAAGGAATCAAAGAAATTAATATTAAATTGGCATTTTAAAGCATATTTATTATATATCTAAGACTTTAATATAAAAGTTTTTTATGATAAAACAAAATAACTTTTATACTTGATCACAAAAATGTAATTAAAATTTGCAAATAAATTCATCATAGCTCTTCTTTGTTTTTTTTTAAAATTTACTGATTTACTAAATGTGTTAAATAGGTTTTATATCTTTTCAATTGAGGAAATATAAAATTGTATTGAACAAACCACCTAACATAGTAATTTCAAAATATGACTTCTGAGGAGTTAGTATTAATATTCACCAGACATAATGGAGGATAAAAGTTACACAACTATATTAAGTCTGTATTTTTAATTTGACAAAATGTTGGAGATAGAGGGATCTTATACTATTTTTATGGATTGAATATGGATATTGGTCTACTCAGGATTGTTAAAGACTTGGTTGCTTAAGATACAAAGGAAAAAGAGAAAATGAATTTTAAAGAGAATTAGAAATGGAATACAGTGTTAGTTAATAATAGAAATTTTGAAAACTCTATTATATAAAGGTCTGAGTTTACTTTTTGGCAATAGTTGACCGGATTTCGCAACACCAATTGTTGAAAAGCCTTTCTTGCTCCATTTTATATTTCTTTCCCTTTCAAAGATTAATTTTTTTATACTTGGGGCCAGTCTCAGAATACTCAAGATATTCCATTGATCTGAGGGTCTGTGTTTATGACAATAGCATGCTGTTTTAATGACTATTCTTTATAATGAAATTTAAAGTTATAAAATATAAAGTATAGTTCAATTAAAATGATATAGTTCAATTGAAAGTGATGCCTCCCATCTGACTTTTACCTTGTATTGGATTAATTATTTGTGGGTATTTATTTTTCCAAATAAATTTCAGGAGTATTTGATATACTTCTTTGAAAAATGTGTGTATTCTTAGAGTGATTGCATTAAATCTGTATAGTGCTTTGAAAATATTGTCATTTTAATTATGTTAATCCTCCATATTCATGAGCAGGTCACATGTTTTTATCTACTGTTTTCTTATTTCTTGAAAGTGTTCTTTTTAATTTTTATAAAATAGGTCTTTAACTTCTTTAGTTAAGTTAATTCTGAGGTACTTGAGTTTCTGAGGCACTATTGTGACTGCAATTGTCTATTAATGCCTCTTCTCTTTCATTATTTGTATATAAAACAACCAGGGATTTTTATGTTCGTTTTGTAGCCTGCCTCTTTACTACCCAAATATTTTGCTTGCAGAAGCTTTTTGGATTTTCTAAATATAATACATGCCATCTATGTATAGTGAAGTTACTCTTGCTGGTCTCACATACCTCAGCTGGATTTAAACTGGGACTTTTTAAGTTCAAATTCTGGTCACTTCCTAGAGCCACTCTTGCTGGATTTCACACACCTCAGTTAGTTTCAAATAAAACTTTTTTGTCTTAGTGATTACTTTAATTCTGATTTGTCTATGTGTTCCCATCCCAAAGGTTTTAGGTAGGATGGCTTTATAACTGCAGCTGATTAACTAAGTTACTTTGCTAGTTTCTATTCTTTAGCAGTTATGGAAAATGTACTGCTTAACTCTATAAAGCACACTTTATCATCTCGAAGACATTAACATTGAACCAGAGAGATAGTACAGGGCTAAGATGTTTGTTTTATATGAAACTAAACAGTGTTTAATTTCTAGTATCAGATTTGTTCCCCTGAGCACTGCTATGACTGTTTCCTGAGGATAGATCCAGGAGTAAACTCAAACCATAATTGATTGTGGCCTTAACATCCCCTCCATAAAGGCAAAGAAAGAGAGATCGCAAGAGAGCAAAAAGAAAGTATGAGAGAATTTGCTTGCAAATAAAATCAGCAAAGAAACCAGTCCAATTTTTCTTTTCTTGGCCTCTCTGAGTGATAGCCCATTTTAATGACTGGTCCCTGAGAAGCCTGATTTCTATGTCCTATATTAATGGACACATTGACCCTCTGATTTCTAATGGTTATTAGAAAACTGTAAGTCTAATAAATAGACTAGAGACAAAAAAGCAAGGTTGAACTGTTGAACCTTGGCAAAGTGTTATACAACTTAATCACAAGTCTTCTTAAAATGAACTTTTCCAAATTTTTCTCCTTTTGAATTTCTCCAACAGTTCCCCACCCTATTCTTTTTGATCAAGGTTACTTTGCAACTGCTACTATTATGGTTGTTTTCATTTTATTTCAAACTTACCATTTATTCTTATACTAAAACAATTTCTTAATTACCAGTAACTCTTTGAATTTTCTATTATTTAAGTAATTCATACACTTTCTATAGGATCTCTGAGGATAGATTAGTGGAATATAAATATATATTTTATATAAGAGATTTGAAAATATTCTTACTTTCAATGCTCATTTGTGATTTACTAACTCAAAAATTTAATACAAACACTGTTGAGAGTATGATTATCTCAGATTTTAAAGTGATCTCATTGAATTTTATAAAGAAAACCTATTTGTCTTAAGGTATAAACAGTAGATATAGAAGTGGACCTCCAGGGGCCATAGAGATAGCACAGCGGTAGCACGTTTGCCTTGCACGCGGCTGACCCAGGATGGAGTTGGGTTCGATCCCTGGAGTCCCATATGGTCGGTCTCCCCAGGAGTAACCCCTGAATGTCACCGGTGAACCCCCCCAAAAAAACCCAAACCAACAAAATAAAAAAAAGAAGAAATGAACCTCCAGTTAACTCATTTATTAGTGCTTTACTTACTAAATGTGTATTAAAATTCAAGCATTGCAACATATATTACAATTTAAAAATTAAAGTTGGCTTTTTTCTAATAGTAGGGTCCCCCTTTAGTAGTGAATGCAGGTAGGGCTTTATATTTGAGATGGATTTTATTGTTTGTTTGATATTATTTTAGGCCACACCCCTTGGCGCTCAGGGGTTACTCCTGACTCTGCTCTCATAAATCACTCTTGGCTCAGGGTACTATATGGATGCAGGGGATCAAACCTGTGTTTGTCCTGGGTCAGCCGCATTAGAGGCAAACGCCCCAGCACTGTTACCACTGCGGCTCTCTAGTTCAAATGTTTAAGATACCGTGAAGCCTTCAAACAGAACAGAAACCTTTAAAATTTATTTTCCATAGGCTCTTACACTTCCTCAGTCCCGCAGTGCCTCCTGTATTTTACTTGTCTCTTGAACTGAATGATTCTATTTCCCAACATATATGACTAGAATGATTGTTTTAAGATCTACTTCTAATTGAATAAAGCTTAACTTTATTGTTATTTTAAATTTTACACTTATTTCAATGGATTCATATCTCATTTTGTTAGAACCGTAATAATTGGATGAGCATCTTAAAATTCAATATGAATATGGTTAGTAGTGCTGCTGCTTTTGTTTTGTTTTGTTACTGTTTTAGGGGACCACACTTAACTGTTCTCAGTGATTGATTAATCCTAGATTTATGCTCAGAGATCATTCTTGGGGCTTTGGGAATTATAAGGAGATCAAATATTGTTCAGCTGTGCGCAAAGTAAGCATCTTACTTGTTATATTATCTCTTCAGCCCTACTTTATATTTTTCAATATTTTATTGACTCAACCTGCTATACTCCTTACAAATACTACGATTATCTTGTTTCTTTAGTAATTTTTATAGATTCTCTAGAAGTAATATCATTTAGTATTACAATCACCTTGTTTAGTTATTTTTATAGATAATCTCTAGAAATATTTTTCATGCATATAATTCTAATTTATTATTATTTAAATAAAACATTGATAAATATTGAACAAACTATCATTATAACTTTAAATTAATATTGAATTATTCATTACATTATAATTATTTAATGCTAAAAAGCCATTATCTCTAATTTATTAAAATATTTAATTTATGACATAGGGGAGGTGGAACCAGAGTAGTGGCACAGCGTTAGGGTGTTTACCTTTTATGAGCTAACATAGGACAGGCCAAGGTTCTATACCCCGGTGTCCCATATGGTCTCCAAGTCAGGAGCAATTTCTGAGTGCATTGCCAGGAGTAACCTCTGAGAATCACCAGGTATGGCTCAAAAAGCAAAAAAAAAGAAATTTATTATTTTCATTTTTATTTTTATTTTCTCATTTTTATATTAAAATCACTCATTGTAACTCATAATCTCAAATAATAAAATGATATCACTCCTGCCTGATGTAACAATTTCTTTTAAAAACAGAGAAGAAATTCACTTTAAAGAACTCATGCCAGGCAGGATAAACATCATTAAAATGGCTACACTCTCCAAAGTAGTATACAGATTTAATGCAATCCCTCTGAAGACACCCATGACATTCTTCAAAGAAGTGGATCAAACACTTATGAAGTTTATCTGGAACAATAAACACCCTCGAATAGCTAAAGCGCTCCTAGGGAAAAGGAGTATGGGAGGCATTACTTTACCCAAATTTTAACTGTACTACAAAGCAATAGTTATCAAAACAGCATGGTATTGGAATAAAGACAGTCCCTCAGATCAGTGAAATAGGCTTGAGTTCTCAGAGAACGTTCCCCAGACATACAAACACCTAATTTTTGACAAAGAAGCAAGAAATCCTAACTGGAGCAGGGAAAACCTCTTCAACAAGTGGTGCTGGTAGAACTGGTTAGCCACTTGCAAAAATGTGAATATAGACCCCCATTTAACACCATGTACAAAGGTAAAATTTAAATAGATTAAAGACCTTGATATCAGACCTGATACCATATATAGAACAACATGTCAGTAAAACACTCCATGACATTGAAACTAAAGGCATCTTCAAGGAGGAAAATGCACTTTCCAAACAAGAGGAAGCAGAGATTAACAGATGAAAATACATTAAGCTGAGAAGCTTCTGCACCTCAAAAGAAATAGTGCCCAGGATACAAGATCCACCCACTGAGTGGGAGAAACTATTCACCCAATACCCATCAGATAAGGGGTTAATCTCCAAAATATACAGGGCACTGACAGAAATTTACAAGAAAAAAACATCTAATCCCATCAAAAACTGGGAAGAAGAAATGAACAGACACTTTGACAAAGAAGAAATACACATGGCCAAAAAACACATGAAAAAATGCTCCTCATCACTAATCATCAGGGAGATGCAAATCAAAACAATGATGAGATACCATCTCACACAACAGAGATTGGCACACATCACAAAGAACGAGAACAATCAGTGCTGGCGGGGATGTGGAGAGAAAGGAACTCTTATCCACTGCTGGTGGGAATGCCGTCTAGTCCAAACTCTATGGAAAGTGATATGGAGATTCCTCCAAAAGCTGGAAATTGAGCTCCCTTTCGACTCAGCTATTCCACTCTGAGGGATATACACTAGGAACACAAGATTACAATACAAAAAACCCTTCCTCACACCTATATTTATTGCAGCACTATTCACAATAGCCAAGCTCTTGGAACAACCAAGATGCCCTTCAACAGATGAATGGCTAAAGAAACTGTTGTACGTATACACAATGGAATATTATGCAGCCATCAGGAGAGATGAAGTCATGAAATTTTCTTATACATGGATGTACATGGAATCTATCATGCTGAGTGAAATAAATCAGAGGGAGAGAAAGAGACACAGAATAGTCTTACTCATCTATGGGTGTTAAGAAAAATAGAAGTTATTTTTGCAACAACCCTCAGAGACAATGAGAGGAGGGCTGGAACTTCCAGCTCACTTCATGAAGCTCACCACGAAGAGTGGTGAGTGCAGTTATAGAAGTAACTGTACTGAGAACTACCATACCATGTGACTGAATGAGGGAACTGGAAGGCTTGTCTAGACATTGCGGTGGGAATGTTGCACTGGTGAAGGGGGGTGTTCTTTACATGACTGAAACTTAATCACAATAATATTTGTAATCAAAATGCTTAAATAAATATCTTATAAATAAAAAAGAACTCATGCCAGAGGCTGGAGTGATTACAGTGGTATAGTGGTTAGTAGGTTTTCCTTGAATGTGACCAAACTGGGTTTGATCCCCATCACCCCATATGGTCCATGAACACTGCCTACACCTTGAGTATTTGTTATTCATTCTGCATTAATAAATTATGGCTTTACTTTCTTCTCTAGAGACAGTATTGTCACACTTACTACTCTCCCTGTAACTAGGATTTATTCTTGGTTACTATATTTGGATATTGTTAGATGCTTGAGTTCTATTCCTTGCATTCCTTTCCATTATCTCTGTACTATTTGGAATAATAACATTCAAACATATAGTATAGAAGATATTTTATATTTCTGAGAATCAACTATAAAATTCTATTTATATAATTATACATTCAGCAAATGTCTACAGAGTACCTTTCCAACTCTGGCACTATTGTAACTACTCGACTCTAGGTTTAAATAAAAAGTTTGTTTTGCCCCTAATAATGGTATAAAAATATAAAACATAAATTCGTATTCATACTCTCATTACACCATTGTAACTTACTCAACATTATTGTTTTAATTTCAAATGCAACTAACTTCTATTATGTTTCTGACACATGTTCTTTGGTTAGACTTATCCTATGACTGCCTAAGTCTATCTTTGGACAGTTAGGTGTAAGGTGTACTTTTCTATACCTCTTTAAGTAGGAATCGAGCTATTTAACTCCTTCAATAACCAGTTTCTATATTTGTTTTATCTAATATACTGTGAAATTAGCTGCTTCATTGTTCATTTTTCACATATTCAAACATGAAATGAGAATGTATTCTTATGACAGCATTTGTTCATTTTTCCTATATGGGAGAATGAGCTGTTTTATTACTTATCATTAATAGACTATTTATATAATGGAGTAGTGAAAAATAATGTCAAAGCTCATTGGACTTGAAGGGGAGAATTTTGGGTTTACAGAGTGCAATTAATCAAATTTGTGATGACACTATGTTAATAATCCTTCTTGGTGTGAAGGGCTGAAGATTCTTTAAAGGGGCAAGTGTTACAAATTTCCTTCCAATAAAAACTGCTAATTTAGCAAAACTGCAGCATACTTTTTAAATTTTTACTTGGAATAAAATTAATGTATAAAAATTGTTTCCTAAAATAACATCGTATTTCCTTTATACATGCTAAAAATTCTTGCAATAATTATTATTGCTGGGGCCGTAGCAGCGTCACAAGCTATAAGGCAACTGCGTTGCCCATGCTAGCCTAGGACTGACAGCAGAAAAAAACTTATTACTACTTATTAATCAAACACATTCTGAATTCTAATTGGAGATAAATCATATGAAAAATATCAATAATTTCTAAGGCATTTTAGCTGCTTCACAAAGAAAAATCTAGGTAGTGCCTTATACCTCCAACATTCAAATTTAAATGATGATAACTAACGACTCCAGTGTAAAGTTTGGTGTGTATTTAATGTTGAAAATAAAAATGTGCAGGGCCCGGAGCGATAGCACAGCGGCGTTTGCCTTGCAAGCAGCCGATCCAGGACCAAAGGTGGTTGGTTTGAATACCGGTGTCCCATATGGTCCCCCGTGCCTGCCAGGAGCTATTTCTGAGCAGACAACCAGGAGTGACTCTTGAGCACCGCCGGGTGTGGCCCAAAAACCAAAAAAAAAAAAAAGAAAAAGAAAAAAAAAATGTGGACCTACTTGTTCTAAAATAATTCGCTTTCCTAGTCCTCTCCATTTTGGTAATTACACCTCAGAGTTACTTTATACTTATTTGAGTTCGTCTCCTTATAATATTCATTTGAAACAAAGGAATGGCATTTTTTAATTTTACCAATAGACTTATTTTACACATCTGAATTGTTTATCAAAGTATAAAAAACTTTCTCGTTGTTTCAAATGACAGGATTTCATGTTTTAGTAATATTTATTTGTGTGTCAATCTTCACTTTTTTGTATATCCTAATTGACAGAGACTAAAATAGTTTCCAGTTATTCAATATGTTGTATATACGTTATACAATATATTGTAATAAACTAGAGATTGGTAATTAATTTTTAAATGTTTAAGCATTGCAATGATTGCAATAGTGTTAAAATGTCAAAACATCATGTGTACAATGTTCCAAAAGCACTCTTATCAACAGGTTGCTTAAACCCACCATTACCTCAGGATCCTCTCTCAACCCCCATCTCTGCCTCCCACCTTTAAAAAGCTTAATATATATTAAATATATATAATATATATCCATTAAATATTTCAGTTTAGCTAGAGAAGAGAAGCACAAAAAGCTGAACTATGAAATCTTAATTTCTAAATTACTAGAACTTGGACATTCTCAGGAAACTTTCTTTGGGTTTGGGTTCCTGTATTCTCTCCTTTGTCCTGCCACCTCTCTTGGTGGCAGATAATCCACAGAAACTACATTAGATTCCTCTTCTATACACACCACTTTTTGAGCAGTAAAAATCTATTTAAGCTTGATTAGCATTATAAAGGTATCTAATTATTTGATAATATTATATGTTAAAATGTTAATATTAATATGTTAACATGTCAATATTAACATATGTTAATAGCTTCCAAACAATACATTTTTTATGTTGAGAACAGTAAAGGTGCTCAGTGCACAGGCTAAAAGTCCCCTGACCCCATTTTTCTTCTATGCCTGCTTTGTTTTCTTCTTCCTTACATTGCCCCTACTTTAGATGCCAGTTCACTAGGGGCTGGATCCTGGAATAAGCTCAGTTCTGTTGACTGAATTCTCTTTCAGGTTCTTCTATCTTTTATTTAATAAGTGTTTTTAGTATGGCTTTTTTTGGAAAATAACAAACATGTAATAAAACAGTGCATTGTTTTCCTTAATTTTTATTTAGCATAATTTTTAGATTTGTTATTGTATTTCTCATATTATGTTACTTTTAATCACTTTAATGTTGGTAATTGTATGCTATGTTCAAATTCTAAAGCAGCTATTAACTTACCTGTACTTTACCCTTGACATATTCCTGAAACCCTATCTATCTTATGATATTTTCACCCTTTTGTATCTTGATGCAGGTCTCTATATAGCAACTGTGAGGTGTTATGTTGTTTATGAGTTTCCATGTTCTTTTCCTTTCCCAGATTTCAGATTTATCATTATTTCTTTTAATGATTATCTATTCTCTTTTCTTTCTTTTTCATCTCTAAGATATCCATTGTTTTTCTTTCCTTATTAATAGTTCTTTCAACTTCTTAAAATTTTAAAGAATTTCGTTATCTTCTTCAACCTGAGTCATTCGTAGTATGTTTCCATTTAACTCACAATTTAGCACAATATGGTTTTCTCTAGAAAATCTTCATCTCATATATTGATTTTTGCACATTCAAAACACTATTTTCTTATTTCCATTTAAAATTTCTATATTGCTATTGATTTTATTGCTATTTGTTACAATTTTTTATTTGTTGATGATTATATAGATTCTTTTCTGTTTGAAGATATTAAAATTTATATATAAATATATGTGTAGATATATTATATTATTTACTAAAACAATTTAACTTGTCTAAGTTTAATGCATTAATAATATTTTCATATAGTATGTATAATAAAGGCATGCAAATTTATTCTACTATAAGAAAGTACAATGACTCTATATAGAATGATTTGCTAGGTTATTTGTATTTGGGGTCTTAGTATCAATCTCTTTACATATAAATTAATAATTGCAGACTCATACTTCCAAAATAACACACATAGGAGGCATCAAATCTCAGATCTAAAGGGATATCTGTGAAACAGAAATTGACAGAACTAAAAGAAAATGTAAGAATATGACTGTCATTAGCTCAAAGTGGTCTTATGATACATTTAATAAAAATATTAAAAAAAACACAAGGATACTAAGTGAAAAAACATCAAATTATCCGAGGACCTGATTTTGTTATAAAATATTGGCTAATAACAAATGTGGAAAACTCATCAAGGGAGATAATAGCACTTATTTCTTATAAAATAAGAAAAAGAAAAAATCAATAATAGCTCAAAAATCTCAACAAGCTCATTAACAAATGATCTTTTGTTCTCTAAGCAGCTATTTATTATATCAAATATACATGTCCATTTAAATACATTAAAATAGAAACTACTGACTTTTAAAAACACTATTCTAAAGGTATGCACAAAGAAGAGCAGGATCTAGAGGTATGTGGGGAATTGACTTAAGTACTAAACAAAAATGACATGATTCACAAGTATATTTGAACTACAATGCCCTGAGTTTTAAGGGAGCACCACATGCTCTCTTCCCAAGCATTGCATGTACACTGTGGTTCTAATGATCCCTGAGCAAAGGAAGGAAGGAAGGTATGAAGGAAGGAAGGTAGGAAGGAAGGAAGGAAGGAAGGAAGGAAGGAAGGAAGGAAGGAAGGAAGGAAGGAAGGAAGGAAGGAAGGAAGGAAGAAAGGAAGGAGGGAGGGAAGAAAGGAAGAAAGAAGGAAGGGGGAAGGGAGGGAGGGAAGGAAGGGAGGGAGGGAGGGCGGGAGGAAGGGAGGGAGGGAGGGGGAGGGAGGGAGGAAGGAGAGATGGAGGGTAGGAGGAAGGGAGGAAGAAAGGGAGGGAGGGGGAGGGAGGGAGGAAGGAGGGAAGGAAGGAAGGAAGGACGGAAGGAAGGAAGGAAGGAAGGGGGAGGGAGGGAGGAAGAAGGGAGGGAAGGAAGGAAGGGAGGGAGGGAGAGAGGGAAGGAAGGAAGGAAGGAAGGAAGGAAGGAAGAAAGGAAGGAAGGAAGGAAGGAAGGAAGGAAGGAAGGAAGGAAGGAAGGAAGGAAGGAAGGAAGGAAGGAAGGAAGAAGGAAGGTGGGGGAAGGGAGGGAGGGAAGGAAGGGGGGACAGGAAAGTAGGTCATGAAATTTGAAGTAACTAGTGACAGAAAACATACTTATTTATGGTGAACACATATCTTCTCAGTGTGAGAGTAATCATAGAGTACAGTAGAGACATAACTAAATAGAAAAAAATTTGCTCAGGAAGGAACATGTATTTCTAGGAGCAAAAATATATATATAATCTCATTACATAAACGGAAGACAAATGGACCTTGACATTTGAGGCCAGTGAATTAGTAGAGACATTTTAAAAGTGTAAAAGAGTTTATAAATGAAATAAGAATAGAGGACTTAAAAAACTGAATTGGAAGTAAGACCATTGAATGATGAATCTCTTAAACTCCTGAATTCTTGAGACACTGAGATACATTATCTTAAAGAGAAAACTAGACCTGTTTATGAGAGAATATGATTATGGAAGTTTATGTCACTTGTGAAAATCAGGTGGAAGATTGTCACAGTAATAAGTTAAAACATTCTTATCTTAGAATAATACTTTTTAATTGTGACAATCTCTGATAAAGTAATACACTTTTAAAATATTTTTTTCTCTTTATTCACCTGTCTCTATGGACTTAAATTGAATAAGGACTCTAAATACCAATCTATTCCTATAATTAATGGGTTAACCTAATATGTTTTTAAAATTGTCAATTGTATTGACGTTAGTTAACATGTAATATAGATTCATCTGTTTGCTTTATTATAGATTTATACCTGCACTTCTACTTTACTTGGGTGTCTGTCAGCATATTTAAAAACTGTAATAGATAGACTGAAAGTATGCTTTGTAAGCAGGCAATCTGGGTTTACAAACCACAGGCACTACAGGGGTCCACCAAGAACTATCTGATGTATTCCCTGAGCAGCAAAGTGAGAGTATCTCTGAGTATCACCTTCATCTCACAAATTATGCTTCCATTATTTGATAGTACATCACTTCCAACTGTGGATCAGAGATTTCCCCTTGTCTCCTCACTCTGTTTGAAACTCAAGTAGAATGATTGAATTCTCAATCTTTTCAGATTTTACTTGCTTATACAGAAGGGTGATTTTCCAGCTCTGGTGAATTAGAAACTGGAAGTCTTTGACATACTTTATTTGCTGATGAAGTTTCTGGTGTCTTGTTAAATCTTCCACATATTAGATTATCTGATTGCTCTGCCTATATATCACACACTTGTTATTTCTTCATCAATGCAATAGTCTTTGTAGTTCTTTGGATTTTGCAAATCCAGTTGACAGCATTACCTGGGGATATCATTTTATTATTGAATGCAAACTAATGGGTACATTGCTATTACTTACTGATATATTGCACACTGTATGAAGGAGTTTATGAGGATCTTTGCTAATTTGAAGATTAAAAAGGGACATCATGGGTTTTATTTTTATTACCACAGAAACACTTCACACATTTTATCAAGCAGGGACACATGAATCTGAAAATGAACCTGATTTAAAATAATAAATTAAGCTAAATTAACCATGAAATATAAACCTTCCTGAAATTAAAAACCCTTTCAAATGATTACTTAATTTAAGGCTCATTGAATATGGTTTCCTTCTATGTGCAGATTAATTTTATTGGCTATATCAGCATGTTTCATTCCTAGTATCCTCAGATTTACTGTGTTCTAGTCATTTAGTACGGTCAATTTACTAACTCAGATAGTTTTAATTAGGTAATTATAGTATAGCCAATACCATAATGATATCAACAGGATACTTTTGAAAACAAAACAAAAATTACAACAAATAACTTTTATTATTACAAGAAAAATTTTATGAAGTGTTTATCAAAATTATGCTTTAGTTTATTTCAATGGTTTTTAATTTGCACAAACAGAATTAGTTGAGAAGTTGGGTAGTTTACTTGAATACATTTAACAAGATGACAGGAATATGGTTATTTTTTCTTCAGTATTAATGATTTAATCTGGCTTTCCAGATTAAATGGTAAAGTAAACAAATGGTAAATAGTACCAGATTGTAAAAACTTCTAGTACTCTTGGGGGACACTAGCAAGCTTCTGTGTTGGTCAGAGCAAAGGGTAAATATAAATGGAGCAGTAGGTAGGAGTTTTTATTTTAAAAAACCATAATTAATTAATTCTAATCTCTTTAAAATGTATAGTCTTGTAAAAGTTAATTAAATATAAAAACTTTAATTAAGCATATTTACTTATTTAGGGCCTAGTAATATCTTTAAAATAGTTGAGGCTAGAAATTGTAAAAATTAATGAGATATTAATAGTTTCTATGGAAGGTTTAGGATTCTATCTCCCCTGAATGCCTTGCTTCAAATGTAAAAAAAAACCTGTATTTTGTTAAAATATATAATTTGTCTTGTACAAATCAAAGGTCAGAAATTGTCAAGCTGACCATCAAGTAAATTTACCATTGTGATAAATAGTGCTTTTTTTTCATGATTTTTTTCCTGAGGATATTTTCTAGTTTATCTTAATTATTTACATTATATATTGTATCTCATAGCTCTATAAAGGGCTGTTTTGTTTTGTCTTAAATTTCTTCTTACTAATTATAATATATATCACTTTATGGTTTAATCTGTTTTCAATAAGAAAATTGCTTGTTTTTTTCATGTTTGTGGAGGTTTAAAAATTAAACCATTTTAAAATTTTACCAACAAATTAAACTGCATCAATATTTTTAGCATTCAGCATGCTATTTGTTGCAAATAAATTAAAACCTCACTAAGAGTTCTAAGTCAATTAATACAATGAATCAACATGTTTAATTAATTCTAGTATACAAGGACACATATAATAATGGAAAACACATAATTTCATATTTTGAAATGTCCAAATGTCAATGACTCATAACTCCAAGAAATATAAAACTTTGAATATAGTTTTAGAAAGTTTGTAGTGGCTTTCAGCTTTTATATTTTCCCCCTAAATTTTAAGTTACTTCGATTCTGAAAAATATTTCTTGAAGAATAGCTTGAGAAGTTTACAATGTCAGTTACTTATTATTGGCTATAGGGTTTATAACCAACAGTGCTCTTGGGCTTGTGTACAATGTCATTGTTTAATTCTATCTGTGTCATGGACAGTGTTGGTAGACTACTCCTAGCTTATGGATAGTATACGTGGGCTGCTTCAGGGAATCGAGAATCACTTTCTGTGGTGTATAGGGGATCATACACAGATACTGACAGAATATGGGGCTCCCAAAAGAAAAACATGCACTCTAATCCATTGAGCTATTTTTTTTACCTGTTTTATAATTCTAATTTTAATTCTTTTCTACTGGAGCAGTGGTACAGTGTTTAAGTATCTTCCCAAAAATAACAGCCTTCGTTTTTACTAAAATTTGACTAAGTTATACTAAACTAAATTTACTAAATCAAGTAGATGACCTTATGTTAAGTAAATCCAAAATTTAATGTAGCTTCATTTGGGGGGCAGCATAGCTGGAGGCTTCAGAATTTCATCCTGCCTTTCCACTAAGAAATCACTCCTGGCAAGATCAGGGGACCTCATGGTATGCCAGGGATTGAACCTGGGTTGGTCCGTGTAGGCAGCGTACAAGGCAAATGCTCTAATGCTATGCTATTGCTCAGGCCCTGAAACTTTTTATTTAATAGTTCAGTTTCAGAACATTGCTAGATAAAGTTGTTCTTTATTGTTTAGTCTAGGGGAATTGAATTTTACCAGGAGTTTACCTAGAGAGCTAAACCACTAAGAAACATGGTCATAAAACAGATAAAAAATAAGTTTCGCAAAATAGAATAAACCCACTTTAAACCATTTAGAAACATTTTATATATTGAATAAAATATTTATTGTAGAGTGTATAATCTGGTTATAAAATAACAAATAACAGAGTTATTATCTTAGTGCAATGAGTAGATGTATGTGAAGATTCAGTAAAGAGATTGCTCTAAGACACACAAAGAATTGAAGAGGACTAAAAAAGAAAGGATTGCTTTTAGCATTCACACTGGACTCAAATGGTAGTAAAAGTGATATATACGCCCTCATATGCTATTAAATATTATGAATCTATTGGACAAGTTTCTTATCATAAATTGTTTTATAGAAAAATAGAAATTTGTATTCAAAATGATGTTACTTATCCTATAGGAATTTTATTGAATATAAATGTATCTATTGATAAGCATGTTATATATGCCACTAGAGATTGTAAAATTAAAAATTGGGACAATTTGATTTCTTTAAAATCAACATTTTACCTGGGGCTAGAGTGGTAGCACAGTGATAGAGCATTTACCTAACACACAGCTAATCCAGGATAGACCCAGGATAGATAACCCAGGTTCGATCCCCAGCATCCCATATGGTCTCCTAAGCAAGGAGCAATTTCTGAATGTTTCTGAGTGTGGCCAAAAAAAATCAAACCAAAACAAACAAACAAACAAAACCACTCTACCAATGCTCCCGAACTCATTGGTGGTTAGAATGTTACACTGGTGAAGGGGTGGTGTTTTTTTATAACTAAAATCCAACAACAAACATGTTTGTAATCATGGTGCTTAAATATAATAAAAAATAAAAAAATAATATAAAAAACATATTTAACAGAATTCAAGAAATGCTATTCCTAAAAAAACTCAGTCTTATAGAACTGTACCTTGCTCTGTATATTATGAACATTTTCAAATCAAGAAAGATTTTTAAAAAATGGAAAAAAAAATTAACACCATTAACCTAACATAGAATTGTAACTGATATTTTTCTTTACGTAGCATCATACCCTTTCAGTCTATCAACTCATCAATTTATTTTGGTATTGATTGATTTTACACTAGAGAAAAAGACGGTTCACATCTTTCAAACAATTCATCTTGAGCATAATTACAATATATTATTGGAATATAAGTAAATAGCTATCCAAATAAGAAATTCACTATTTGATTAGTTAATTAATATACTTATTTCAAGTGTTTTGAATACCAGCTATAAACCATGAACTGCTGAAGATTTCAGGCATTCTTTCCTTTTCATTTAGTAAAGGACTAATCACTGAACCAAATATGAATGTTATAACCATTCACTGTGACTGTTTTGTGATTAATTACTGAACCAAACATTAATGTTAATGACAAGCTAGTAGAAATTTTCAGCATAAATATATAGGAGCTATTCATTTACATGTAAAGACAACTGAACAAAACCTGGTAGTTTTTCCATATTAGATATGAGACACATATACACTTATATTTTATATATGATAAAACTTAAAATCCAATCATTTTATTTTAGCTACTTCACAGACTGATATATTATATAAAATATTATGCATATACTGCAACAAAGTAAAAATACAAATGCCTTATTAGAATTATATATGTCTCCATGCAAGAGTTTTAAATGATATAACTTAAAAAAAAACTTTATACAATTTGATTTGAGCTCTAAATAAAACCAACCATTTTAGTGAAGAAAACTATTTATTAAAAAATTGTAAAAAATTTGATAAACTTAAAATGAAATACCCACTGTGCTAAGTCTGAATTTTCTCCTTTATGAAGTAATTTATATGCTTACAAATCCTAAAATTGATAGACCTATATATATAAATATATATATATAATGTTGAGCTTTTTATAGCCATAATTTTCAAAAGTTAATATGTTTATGGCATAGATAAGAGTGTAGAATATGTGATTAAAATAAAAAGTATGCAGGAACCAGAGAAATATAATAGAGGGGTTTAATTTGCTTGTGAATGAGACTGTCTGAGTTTGATACTGAGTATCACATGGTTTCCAAAGCATTGCTGTGTATTCCTGGAATAAAATGGGTATATGGGTCCTCAGCAAAACTGGACATGGTTCTAGAAATGCTGAGCATTGCTAAGTAAATTGGGAAATTCACAGAGGCACAGAACCTAGGAAGTACTGTGTCCTTGGGCCCTTGCATTTAAATATTAGACCTTTGAAAGGACTTACTAAAAGGACCCCTGAGTTTCCTGAACACCATTCAGAAGCCCTCTTCCCCCACTGATGAAAATTAAAAAAAGGGCTAATGGGAATAACTTTAGGAGTGATGGTTTAAGCAGACAAATTTTTGTCTGCATTAAAATCTTATACAAGGAGAAAATATGTATATTTGAAAAATACTTATGGGATTTAATACAGTTAAATCTCAAAAACAAATAAGTAATGGTAAGAGTGATTTTTCGTGTTTGAGCCAAAATGTCTAGAAACTTAGAGACAGCGTTCTCAGAATTAAGACTGATTAAGGGATAAAAATGATGTATATCTAAATCATTGGTTCAGAATATTCATCTGGAATACTCAGTTTCAAACACAATTTAAAACCCCAAATTAAGTTTCTACAGATATTGTATTCTGGTTACCTAATATACAATATTTGTCTTTTAGCTTTAATAATTATGTAAAAATTTAGAGATGAGTGATAGGACCTAAACAGAGATGTCAAGAAATCCTGATAAAAATGATAGTTTAAAATTAAAGAAATAGTTTAGCAGATGCTTGCCTTGCATGCAACTAATACCACTCAATATCTGGCACCTCATAGGGTTGCTGAGCACTGCCAAGAGTGATTCTTGAGCACAAAGTAAGGAGTAAAGACTGGATACCATGTGTCGCTGCAATTCCAAAAAACTATAAATAACACTTTCCAAAATATCAATCTTTATAAGGGGATATTCCTCAGATCTAGTGAAATAGTACAGTGATCAGGCATAGTATACCATGTGATGGACCTGGATTCTAATCAACAGCATCTTATATTAACCCCCAAGCCCGAATAGGAGTAATTCCTGATTGCATTTCATACCACTAGATGCACATTTCCCCTCAAAAATGGGGGAAAATGTCTATGCATCTTATGGAGTGAATGCCTCGTGGAGCTAAAGCCTGGGTGCAGGGGAGGAAAGAAGATACTAACCACTTGATATCTGCAGTGTTAAGTCCCCTTTAAAACACAGACATACCACATAGAACAAGTAATAGGTTAATGCACTTTCACTATCACATATAGAACTTTTGATTAAGATTATTTGATTGCTGCTGAGATTTTATTTTTTAATATTAACAAAAGTAATTTTTTTCTGATGTAAAAAAAAGTTAGGTAAATGTGTTTAACTAGCTGTGACCAGAGTATTGTAAATATACTACGGACTTGCAGGCTGGTTGTTTCCAGCTGCTGTCTCTTGACGGCATCCAGCATTGCACCATTTGTTTTAGAATATTATTTTTCTCGTTTTCCTTGTCTAAAAATTATGTGCATCTTATGGCCAGGTGTGTCTTATAGGTGAAAAATATGATGTACGCACACACACACACATATATATATATATATAAATATATATATATATATATATATATACACACACACTGGTTAGTTTTATAAATACATAAACAAAAGTAGTTAAGACACATTTGACCACAAATATCAGTTTTGATTAGAATTGAATTTCTCCCCTTGAAAAGGGTTAAAATGAGACATAGAATATGTATTATTTATTTTGGAAAAAGATAGTTAAAAGAAGTCAAGGAACCATAACTGTGAAGTTTAATGTATTAAGAGACATGTGTGTGATCAAAGAATAATAGATTAGTAAAATATATACTCAAGAAACCAATGTAGTGTAAGAAGGCATTTTTTGAAAATTTAGTACATATCATGAAGCATGGAAATTGGAACAGCATGGCCTCAGGTCATTAGACATGCCAAGATGATTCTTCCAATGTCAAGCAAAGTCCTAATTTAAGGAAGGGGATCAATAGGGGATGTGTGTAATTTAAGATAGAACACTCTCTGCACTGAATGATTCTAAGCTGATTGAAGCTTGTACCCATGGTTGCAACTAAGAATTTTAATGGTACAGTGTCACCTTTTCAGTTCCTCTTACATGGGAATTAGACACAGATCTTAGGCTAGGCAAATCACATGCATCTAATCTTGACACTGAATGTCAAGTGATAAAGAACGAATCAGACAGTGTGAAGTCTAAGAAAGGTGCAGAGGGAATAGTGATAACAACAATTTTCACAAACAGTGGGAGTTAAAGGTAAATTGAGAATCCTGTACTGATGACATTTCTGGTGGTTTAAAGGCAGCAACACTCATGTTGGATTAGTTTTATCCCTAGTTTTATACTGTATTGTTATTCCTGTTGAATGCTTGTACATTCCTTGGGTGTGTTAAAAATTTAAAGTGGGGGGATCTGCAGAGATAGCACAGTAGGTAGAAAATTTGCTTTGCACATGGCTGACCTAAAAACATGGGTTAGATCCCTGAATCTCATGCTTCCCAGAGCCTGCCAAGAGCGATTTCTAAGTGCAGAAACAGGAGTAAGGCCAGAGCACTGAATGTGGTCAACCACCCTCCTCAAAAGTGTTTACAATGAGGCTGGAGCGATGGCATAGCAGTAGGGCATTTGACTTGCATAAGGCTGACCCAGGATGGACCACAGTTTGATCCCCTGGTGTCCCATATGGTCCCTCCAGCCAGGAGCTTTGTCTGAGCTCATAGCCAGAAGCAACTCCTGAGCATCACCTAGTGTGGCCCAAAAAACAAAAACAAAAAGTTTACAATAATGTGTGTGTATGTGGGTGTGAGTTTTAGAGCAAAAAAAAAAGTTTCCCTTGAGTTAAAAAAGGACAGTTTGAGATTAAAGTAATACAAGCATTTGATCAACTACAAATAGTATTATTCTTACTGAATATTCTTGCTAATATTTCTGAAACATCTTTTTATGTTACTATGTTTCTAGGTATTTCCAAAGATTATTTAAATACATAATGCTGATTATATTAAGGTTGTTTCTCAAAATCTTTAATTCCCTGAGAGCAAAGTGAAAAGAGAAAAAAAAAAAACCCAAAACTTTACTATCTTCCTCTACTAAAAGGTTCTTTAAAGTTCAGTTAGGTACTTTCATTGCTATCAAACTGTTTTTTAATGTTATAGAACCTTAAAACATTGCAACAATACCAATCAATCTGTTTTATATGCCAAATCATTCACTATATTGACACCAGATAAATCACAATTTGCATTTTAGTCCCTTAACTCGCAATGTCTTCTACCATAATTCTTCATTTCCCATGGGTCATTTCCCCAGCCAAACATACATCTAATTCACATAGATTTTAGACTCAATTTAAATTACTATTGTAGGCCAAAGTGGTAGGGTATTTACCTGGCACGCTGCTGATCTGGGATGGACTCAGGTTTGATCGCCGGAGCCTACCAGTAGAGATTTTTAAGCACAGGAGTCGGGTGTGGCCCTAAAAGCATAAAATAAAAAAATATATACTTACTTAATGTAATATGTATATAGTTATATTATATTACACTATTATATAATTATAATAAAATATAATATATACTTATAATAATATACAATCCTAAAGTATATAAAACAATATATTCCCAATAACAATCCAATTACTTTCTAGAGTATACAATTTTTATTTCATTTGCCAATCCTAGTCAGTCCCATTTAATCTTGCTAATCACAAATTTGTCTTAGTCTTGAAAAATCTTTTTGTTTTATTTCCTTTTATTTATTTGATTGGTTTCTATATACAAAATGAGTGAGCCATACAAAATCATTCGCTGATTCATTCACCTTGGTAAAGATAAAACTCCCCAGGTCCTTCTATCCTTCTATCTATCTATCTATCTATCTATCTATCTATCTATCTATCTATCATCTATCTATCTATCTATCTATCTAGTTTGATAGCAAGGACCTGGGAATTTTTTATTATAATATAATTTTATTTTGATCATAGTGGCTTACATATTGCTGACAATAATATTTTAGGTACATATTCACATAAAATCAGGAGGGATTCCCATCCATCGCCAAATTGTTCTCCCTACCCGTCCGTTTTTGTCTTCCCTCCCATTTCTTCTTCCCTCACCCCCAGGGCAGCTAGAATATGTGCTCCCCTCTGTATCTAACCTATTACTTAGTAGTCTTGCACCTGTTTGGTCTTGAGGCCTCCCTTATTTCCCCCTCTAACTGGAGGCAAGACCAGCTATTTCAAGTTACGTGGTTTTGCCTGAAAAAGAAAAAAGTAATAAATTGGGGTAAGAGTCTAATACCCCGAAAATGGGCGGAATCATTCTAGTGGCTCTCATCATCGATTTGGGAGGTGAAAAGAAAGAGAAGGTGAAACACTCCACCAGTACCAAAAGAAGTGTTAAATATCCATTGAGGACTCCAGCTATATCGATAAGCACCACAAAAAAAACAAACAAAAAACCAAAACAACACAAACAAAAAAAACAACAAAAACAAGCACACAACAAAAAAACACACCATGGTCTTGAAATAAGAAACATGGCATAGCACATACCGAAAGAAAAGAGAGGAAGAGAAAAAATAAGTATAACTGGGGACAATAATTTCAATAATCACACCCAAAGAGAGAAATCGACCAAAATAGATAGGTAAATGAAAATAATAATAATAATAATAAATGAAGGTAAAAAAATATATATATATATAAATAACCAAGGTTTCGTGCTTTTTGTATTTTTGTTTTTTCCCTCCTGCCCTGGCACAGTAAATATTGGGGTCATTTGAAAAGAAATTCACTTGGCCTAAAAAATATGGGGTTTCTCCGTTCTTGGAGTATACTGTCATGGGGATCAACTCTAGACTTTGCTCAGGATCATTTACTCTCCCGGTGGCGTTTTTGTGGTTGGTAGACTTCTGCTCTGTCCAGGGTGATACAATCAGAGCTCTGTGTTTAGAGGTCTCAGTATCTGCACAGATCCTGAGATGGGATTTATGATGAAGTCAGTCTTCGTGATTCTAGAGGTTCTGTTACCTCAGTGTCATTTTAATCCATCTTCTGTGGTTGGTGATCTTGGGCTTTGCACTGAGCCTAGGATGGCACCTAGGTTAGCGTCTTTCTTTGTGCTTCCAGAAGCTCCATTCCGTTACAATTGTCTCTGCAGGACCTTTGGGACTAGGGATCATGCTTATTGTGCAGGTCATAGTTCAAACCCTAAACTAGGGCTTTTTTATTGGTCCCAAGATGTGTACAGTCTGGTCGTGGTTCTATCAGCCAGTCATCTGTAAATCGCGATCTTGGCTTTTGGACCTACCAAAGGGTGCCAAGTCTTCTGGTTTTGTCTTGTCGTTAGCTGGTAAGGTAGGCTAATCTGCTCTAAGGTCAAGTTGTTCACATTTTCCTCGTTGTCAGGATATCATGTTAGAGCTGGCCCTTGTTGTTGACCCCGCAGTATTAAGGCTGTCCTGGATGGGATTTGTTTCCTGCAGCTGTGTGAAGAGCTGTGCCGTTTCTCTGTCTGGGATCCAGGGTTCAAGGCTGGATGAATGGTATCTAATCACCTGAGGTCTAGTTGATTCCACATGACATATTTTCCAGGTAGGAGATATCCCTGTATTATTAACAACTGTGAGTTCCTATCTCTATTAGATAAGAGCTCTTTTCTATATGTAAGATTTCCCCTTTATTTAGTGTGCCTTTGCAGGGAGAAATGGTGCTACATTATATTGTCGGTGTATTTGGGGGTGGACAGAGGGGATAACAGAAACAGGTCACATCCCCAAAAACGATAAAAAAATAAAAAAAAATGAAATGAAATAAAATAAAATAAAAATAAAATAAATAAAAAAAAGAAAGGGAATGACAATGTATATGCTCACAAATGTATATGTAGGACAGGCATTTGAAAAAATAAATTAAAAAAAATAAATAAATAAAAGAAAAATAAATAAAATGAGTTAGCGAAGCTTTTAAAGGACCAAAGTGGTGCAAAAAACTACCTTACATTTGGGGGAAAGCCGGTAAAGATGTGGTGTATTACAGGTCTTATGCCTATGTTGGAAGTACAGTTTTTCCCATTGTCTTTTGGGTTTTTCTTGTGGTGTGTGGGTTCCCAGGCATCTTTCTATCCCACCCCCTGGCCTTCTTCAGTTTGGTAAAAATTTGTGGTAGGGAGGTCTTGGAAGAATTCTTGTATTGGGGATACTTTTGGACCTAGGCCCGGTTTCAAGAAACAGTTCATGTTAGGGGGAGTTGGTAGGGAGAGCCGCACAGCATGAGTCCGCAGGGGAGTTGGCTGTCTTTTCTTGCAGGAGACTAGGTGTGGGTTTGACTGGGTGTCCCCTCGCCTGGGTGCTGGGTACTGGTTCGTTGGGTAGGAGGTCGATCTTGATGCCTAATAGATTAAGGACTGAGGGTGAAGAGTTTTAATATGGTGGGAGATCTGGATGGGATTGAGGGGTGAAGGGATAGTTAGATTTCCAGAGGGGAGAAAGGGGAAGGTATATGAGAGGGGTATGAAGGCAGAGAAAAGAAAAAATACCTTATAAAGAAAGGGAGAAGAGAAAGGAAAAAAAAGTAAAGAGAAGAATAGAAAAGAGAGAAATGAAGAAAGAAAAAAAAGAAAAAAGAAAAAAAGAAAAAGAAGAAAGTAGTGAGAAGAGAGGAGAGAATAGCAAGGGAATGCTGGATTGGTTGATTGTGTTCGATGAATGGAGCCTGTAGTTTAAGTCCATACGTCGCAGTTACTGCTTCGGTGATCTGGCTGGTCACGTGCTTCAATTCCTAAAAGAAGGTATAACCTAGAGATAAAGTGTATGTTAAAGATTTTTCTCGCGGCCATCTCGTAGTGCAAGCAAGGTATGGTATCTCGTGTAGTATCCTGAGTTGCCATCTTAGTTTGTCCGCCCTTTGTATCCAAGGGTGCCTGTGGACAGAAAAGCTGAGAGGTTATTTAAAATATAGTAAGATAAAGGCATTAAAACATAGTGTTAAGGTATGTTTCCATTGCAGTCAGTGATTTCCCGTGGTGTTCTATACTTGTGTTCCTGTTTACGATCTCTAAGGGATTATTGTGGGCCTTTGTTGTAGAAGTCTGATTACATACCTGTTCTCTCTATGCTGCTGTCTCTGTTGTTGCTGTTTTCTTTGTGGTATACTGTGTAGTCAAGAGTTTGCGTTGTTCCTTTTTCATGTATTTTGGACACTGCTCCCAAGTATATGTTGACTATTACAGTGCTCAGAGTTTCTACCCTGTTAAACCCTGTTATTTGATTGTTAGGTATTAGTTGTGTATAAAATATATGTTCTAGGTGCTTCAGAATAGTACTACCATTCTGTGTTTATCTTTTGTCTTCTGACTTATTTCGTTTAACATAACATGATCTAGGTCCATCCACGTTGCTGCAAAGTCTGTGATTGTATCATTTCTGACTGCCATGTAATATTCCATTGTGTATATGTACCACATCTTAATGATCCATTCATCTGTTGTTGGACATCGAGGTTGGTTCCAAGATTTGGCTATTATACTGATTGCTGCGATAAATAGTGGGGTTCATATGTATTTTGGGATGAATATCTTTCCAACTTGGGGGTATATGCCTAGGAGGGCAATTGCTGGGTCAAATGGCAGCTCAATTCTGAGTTCTTTGAGCACTCTCCAGACTTTTCTCCATAGGTGTTGGACTAGGGGGCATTCCCACCAGCAGTGGATGAGAGTTCCTTTCATACCGCATCCTCGCCAACAAAGGTTGTTTCCATTATTTTTTATGTGAGCCATCCTCACTGGTGTAAGGTGGTATCTCATTGTTGTCTTGATTTTGATCTCCCTGATGATGAGTGAAGGTGAGCAAATTTTCATGTGTTTGTTGGCCATCCTTCTGTCTTCCTCAGAGAAGTGTCTATTCATTTCATCTTCCCATTTTTTATGGCTTTATTTGGTTTTGGGGAGCTCAGCTTTCTGAGTGCTTTGTATGTTCTAGATATCAGCCCTTTATCTGATATGTCGAGTGAAAAGATTTTTTCCCATTCTGTTAGCTGTCTTCTTGCATTAAGTAGGGTTTCTTTCACCATGCAGAAGCTTTTTAGTTTGATGTAGTCCCATTTGTTTATATTTGCTGCTAACGTTCTTGCCATTGGTGCTCCATTCTCAAAGACCTTTTTGATATATAGGTCTTCGAGTGTTCTGCCTATTTTATTCTCAAAAAACTTTATAGATTCGGGACGGATTTCAAGGTCCTTGATCCATTTTGAGTTGACTTTTGTATAAGGGGTGAGGTATGGGTCAATCTTCATTTTCGTACATGTGGTTTTCCAATTGTACCAACACCATTTGTTGAATAGACTTCCTTTGTTCCATTTCAGGTTCTTGCCTCTTTTATCAAATATTAGTTGGCTGTATATCTGGGGGTTTATGTCTGGGAATTCTGTTCTGACCCACTGGTCTGAGGTCCTGTCTCTGTTCCAGTACCATGCTGTTTTGATTACTATGGCTCTATAGTATAGTTTCAAGTTAGGTAAGGAGATGCCTCCCAGCTTTTTGTTTTTCAGTATGTGTTTTGCTATCCTGGGTCTTTTGTGGTTCCAGATAAATTTTCTGATTGATTGTTCTATTTCATTAAAGAATGGTGTCTGGATTTGGATAGGGATTGCATTAAATCTATATAGTAGTTTTGGTAGGATAGTCATTTTGACTATGTTAATTCTACCTATCCATGAGCATGGGATGTTCTTCCATTTATTTAGATTGTCTTCAATTTCTTTCTGAAGCGTTTTGAAGTTTCCCTGGTATAGGTCTTTCACTTCCCTTGTAAGGTTGATTCCTAGGTACCTGATATTTTTTGATACTATTTTAAATGGTATTGTATTTTTAATCTCTCTCTCCTCAACTTCGTTGTTTGTATATAGAAACGCTACTATCTTTTGTGTATTGACTTTGTATCCAGCCACTTTGCTGTAGTGGTTAATTGTTTCTAGGAGTTTTACTGTGGACTCTTTAGGATTTTCGATGTATATCATCATATCATCTGGAAATAAAGATAGTTTGTGTTCCTCTTTCCCCATTTGGATTCCTTTGATTCCCTTCTCTTGTCGGATTGCTATTGCTAGGACTTCTAAGGTTATATTGAATAAGAGTGGAGAGAGTGGACAGCCTTGCCTAGTTCCTGACCTTAGTGGGAATGATTCTAGTTTCTCGACATTAAGTATAATGTTGACTGTAGGCTTTTCATAGATAGCTGTAACTATCTTGATGAAGGTTCCTTCTAACCCTATTTTGCTGAGTGTCTTTAACATGAAAGGGTGTTGGATTTTGTCAAACGCCTTCTCTGCATCGATTGATATGATCATGTGGTTTTTGTTTTTCTTGTTGTTGATGTGATGTATAATGTTGATTGATTTGCGTATGTTGAACCAACCTTGCATTCCTTGTATAAAACCCACTTGGTCATGATGTATGATCTTTTTGATGAAGTGCTGGATTTGGTTTGCTAAGATTTTGTTGAGTATATTTGCATCTATGTTCATTAGTGAGATTGGTCTGTAGTTTTCTTTCTTGGTGGTGTCTTTGCCATCTTTGGGAATGAGTGTAATATTTGCCTCATAGAAGGAGTTAGGGAGGATTCCTGTTTTTTCTATGGTTTGGAAGAGCCTATGGAAAAGTGGCAGTAAGTCTTCTCGGAATGTTTGGTAGAATTCACCTGTAAATCCATCTGGTCCTGGGCTTTTGTTCTTAGGGAGTTTTTAAATTACATCTTCAATTTCCTCTGAGGTGATTGGTCTGTTTAGGCTTTCTAGGTCTTCCTTGTCCAGTCTCAGAAGAGGGTTTTTCTCCAAGAATCTGTCGATTTCTCCTGGGTTCTCTATCCTAGCTGAGTATAGTTGTTCATAATATGATCTTATGAATTGTTGTATTTCTTGGGGTTCTGTTGTAATCTCTCCCCTTTCATTTGTGATCCTATTGTGATCCTATTGATTTGGGTGTTTTCCCTCTTTTTTTTGGTGAGTTTTGCTAGGGGTTTGTCTATCTTGTTTATTTTTTCAAAAAACCAACTCCTGGTCTCATTGATTTTTTTGTATTGTTTTCTTGGTTTCTATGTTGTTTATTTCTGCTCTGCTTTTTATTATTTCTTGCCTTCTGGTTCTGGTTGGATTTCTCTGTTGCTGTTGTTCCAATTCTTTGAGGTGATCTTTTAAACTGTTGGTATTGTTATTTTCCTGTTTCTTGATATAGGCCTGTATTGCTATGAGTTTCCCCCTAATTACTGCTTTTGCTGTGTCCCACAAATTTTGACATGTTGTCTCTTCATTATCATTTGTCTCAAGGAATCTTTTTATTTCTTCCTTGAGTTTTTCTTTGATCCAGCTGTTGTTGAGCAGCATGTTGTTTAATCTCCTGGTATTAGTTTTTCTCCATTGCTTCTTCTTGATGTCAATTTTGACCTCTGTTGCATAGTGATCTGAAAGGGTACTTCTAATGATCCTTACCTTTGTGGTCTTATATAGGTTGGCTTTGTATCCCAAGACATGGTCTATTCTGGAGAAGGTTCCATGTGGGCTTGAGAAGAATGTGTATTCTGCTTTCTGGGGATGGAGGGCTCTATATAAGTCTATCAGCCCTAAATCTTCTAATTTTTCATTTAGAGCTCTTATTTCTTTGCTATTTTTCTGTTTGGTGGATCTGTCCAGTGGTGAAAGTGGAATATTGAGGTCCCCTACTATTATCACATTTCCCTTCATGTGTTTCTCCAGGTTTACGAGCAGTTGCCTCACATATTTTGCTGACTCTAGATTTGGTGCATAGATATTGACCAGGATTAGTGTTTCTTGATCCAATGTTCCCCTGATCAGTAAGTAGTGACCCTCTTTGTCTCTGATCACTTTCTTGAGGTTGAATGCAATTTGGTCTGATATAAGAATTGCTGTCCCTGCTCTTTTTTGTTTTCCATTGGCCTGAATAATTACTTTCCATCCTTTTATTCTAAGCCTATGCTTATCCTGTAGCTGTAGGTGTGTTTCTTGCAGACAGCAGAAGTCCGGTTTATTTTTCCTAAGCTAGTTCTCTACTATGCGTCTTTTAATTGGAGCGTTTAGGCCATTAACATTTAGGGAGATTATTGAGAGAGAGGACTGTTGTGCAGTTGTGTTGTGTAGGGTGGCTTTTGTTACAATCGGGGGTTTGGATTGTGTAATTCATCTCTGAGTAGGTCGTTTAGAATCGGTTTTGTTTGCACAAATAGCTTTAGTTCGGTCTTGTTTGAAAATGTTTTTAGTCTGTTCTCCCATATGAATGATAGTTTTGCTGGATATTGGACTCTAGGTTGGAAGTTTCTTTCATTCAGTCGTTTAAATATGTCATTCCACTGTCTTCTAGCTTGAATTATTTCGACTGGCAGATCTGGTTTGATTCTTATGTCCCTACCTTTGTTTTTTTTTTTTTTTTTTTTTTTTGGTTTTTGGGCCACACCCGGTGACACTCAGGGGTTACTCCTGGCTATGCGCTCAGAAGTTGCTCCTGGCTTGGGGGACCATATGGGACCCCGGGGGATCGAACCACGGTCCATCCTAGGATAGCACAGGCAAGGCAGGCACCTTACCTCCAGCGCCACCACCCGGCCCCATGTCCCTACCTTTGTACTTGGGGTTTTTTTTTCTCTATTATTGCCTTAAGAAGTTCCTCTTTCTCCTTGTTTTTAGCCATTTGGATTACTATATGTCTTGGTGTTGGTTTATTGGGGTCTATTTTATTAGGGACCCTCTTGATTTCCTGGATTTGCCCTGAAGTTTCATTCCAGAGGGTGGGAAAGTTCTCTGCTATTATCTCTCTGACTACTTGTTCTTCCCCTTTCCCTATTTCCTCCCCTTCTGGTATACCCACGATTCTTAGATTGTTTCTTTTGTCCTTGTTCATTAGGTACTGGACTTTTCCTTCCAGTGCTTTGCCTTTTATTTCTTTATTTGTTTCTTGGTCATTTTTTGTTTGCAGTTTTCCTTCATGTTCTTCAATGTGTTTCTCCAACTCTGTGTTTCTGCTAGTAAGGCTTGTTATTTTGTCTGTTAATTCCTTCACTTCTTTTTGTATGGACTCTCTCATACTTTTTAACATTTCTTCTTTAATTTGGCTAATTTGTTCCTCGATAGATATCTTATACTCGGTAGCTAAGGTTTCTCTCATTGCTTTTATTGATTCTTGCATTTCCTTCCTCATTGCTGCTTTTAGGTCATCTTCCCACGAATCTGTGCGTTTTGGCGGGCTTGGAAACTTGTTAGGGTTTGTCTCCGTATCTTCAGAACTTAGGGTTCTCTTTGATTTACCCATATTTCTTTGTGTTTAATGGTGTTCTTTGGAGTACTGTTCCTTCCAATTTCAGCCTGTTTTGATCTCCTGTGGTGTGGGAATGGGTCCCCTCCCTGAGGGTGGATCTAGGGGTACTGTTGGGTGGGTTTGCTGCGGTTTGGCTCCTCCTGTGCTCTTTCTGTGGCCTAACCCGACGGGGGATGGGGCGTGGAGGGTGGTCGCGCAGTCGGCGTGTGTGGGCGGAGCTTCCCTACCTTCCCTGGGGCAAGTGAAACCCAGCAGGAATGGGAGGCCATTCGCTCGGCCGGAGCAAGAGAAACCCAGCTGGAGCCGGTGGCCGTTCGCACGCTCAGCGTGGGTGGGCGGGGCTTCCCTACCTTTTCTGGGGCAAGTGAAACCCAGGCGGATCAAGAGAGACCCAGCTGGAGCCAGCGGCCCTTCACGCGCTCAGCGTGGGTGGGCGGGCGGACCTGGGAATTTTTATCTTTACCAAGGTGAGCAATCAGTGAATAATTTTGTATGGCTCACTCATTTTGTATATAGAAACCAATCAAATAAATAAATAAAGGAAATAAAACAAAAATATTTTTTCAAGACTAAGACAAATTTGTGATTAGCAGTATTAAATGGGATTGACTAGGTTTGGCAAATGGAATAAAAATTGTATACTCTAGAAAGTAATTGGATTGTTATTGGGAATATATTGTTTTATTTTTTTTTGGTTTTTTTTTTTTTTTTTTTTTGGTTTTTTTGGGTCACACCCGGCAGTGCTCAGGGGTTATTCCTGGCTCCAGGCTCAGAAATTGCTCCTGGCAGGCACGGGGGACCATATGGGACGCCGGGATTCGAACCGATGACCTCCTGCATGAAAGGCAAACGCTTTACCTCCATGCTATCTCTCCGGCCCGGGAATATATTGTTTTATATATTTTAGGATTGTATATTATTATAAGTCTATATTATAATTATATAATATTGTAATATAATATAACTATATACATATTACATTATGTAAATATAAATTTCTATAATATTTATAAAGGTTGATTTCTAATAATATATACATTGATTATGTAGCATTGTGATGAAGGGTTATTTTAATAAGATTTTAATTAAAAAATTCATTCCAAAAAACAAATCTCAACGACAGCTCAATGATGTATAGCTAAATAGTAACATCCTGGGGTGTCTCCTTAATTATAGGTAAGCACATGTCAGAGAATAAAGAAAGCAACACTCCTCTCAGAAATTACTGATTTTCCTCATGAAGGCCATAATCTCAAGTAGCATAGAGCTGTAACATGAGATTGTGTCAGGTGGCAAATATGGGTTATTAAGTCTTTCCTGGGGCAAGTCATGAAGGATATGTGATCATTCTAGACGTTTTCAAGTTTTTCATCTGTATCTATGACTCTTACACTTTATTTTTTTTTACTTCCAAGTGCTTGCTTTTCTTCTGCTCAACTCTATGTGTTTGGTAACTGTCACCCACAACAAAACTAAATTGAGCCTTTGAGATCTAGTCTATGGGGAAACGACAGTAGTATTTGGCCTCTGTTTTTCAAGAAATCAGCAGAAGCTTCTACAAATGCTCTGGGCATTGAGCCAACTCTTAAACTAACTCTAAAGCAAGAATATCACCTTAACAAAGCTAGTTGGGTTGTTTTGATATTTGTAAATACTTGATATTTCTTAAAAAAAATGTAAAACTTAAAAAGTCTAAAACCAGAAATAAAGTAGGAAATGCTATAGATTTTTAAATGTGAATTTTATGTGTTGACACGATTAGAAAAGACCATTCTGGATTGAAGAAAGATGGTGTTCAAAGCACTGTTAAATATTACTTGGTAGTCTATTCATTACATTATATCAACAAATATTTTAAAGAAAGATAAAAAATATAAACCTAATATATATATATATATATATACATACACACACACACACATATATATATATATATATATATATATATATATATATATATATATATATATAAAGTCCTTTAAGCCAGCAATCTTATAAAACTAAGAACAATATCATTCTGCTTCATATATGGGTGTATAATTATGTAAGGGTAATTATTTTATATTTCAGTAAGTTTATCATTTCAAAAAAATTCTCCTTGGGGCTGGAGCAGTGGCACAAGCAGTAGGGTGTTTGCCTTGCATGCAGTTGTCCCAGATGTTCTCCCAAGCCAGGAGTAATTTCTGAGCGCATAGCTAGGAGTAACCCCTGAGCGTGACTGGGTGTAGCCCAAAATCAAAAAAAACAAAAAAGAAAGAAAAGAAAAGAAATATCTCCTTAATTAAGTTTTGAGTTCATAAAAGTAAGTGGGGTATTTACAAAGAGAGAAGAAAAAGCAAGCTACAATGTTTTCGAAGCAAATTATATTACTATTGGGATTTCCACACCAAACGGGGAAATAATATTGATTATGAAGTAAAGGAGATGTCAGAATCTTCAGTATTGAGAATATGTATAAATAGCCTCAGATGTGTCCTAGAGTTTAGGTATGTTTTATTTAAAAAAATAGTGAATAACTGTGATGTTTCTGCATTGAAAAGAATAAGAACAAATATTTTTATATTTAATACCCAATTAATTAAATTCATATATCCTATTGAATAATATTTGAAAAGCTAGTTCTTCTTGAGCAGTTAAGCATTGACTATACGTTTAACTGATTAAACCTTTAAAATATTTGAATTGAAGTTATAAATTGAAATATTCATTTAGGAGAATGAGTAATAGTTCTCTGCTATCTCAGAGTGTAGTGAAAGTATTATGGCTGAAAATAATGGGCACTTAAAATCACAAAACACTAAATTGGGAAGGTAAGGAAACATATTTAAAAAAGCATATTACATCACATCACATGAAGACTTAAAACTGATCCCAGGGTTTTTCTTTTAATTTTTTATGTCTCCACAAGAACGTAAAGTTAGCAGTTGTTTTTCTAAGAATAAGATATATATATATTTCTGTTGGAAAACTGTTACTAGCCGTCCTTTCCTGTGAAGAGGAACAGGGGTCACCTATGTGGTAACCAAATTATAGGTGAGCAAAAAGATAGCTTCAAAAGTATCTTTTCTGATGAGGTGCAGTTCTAAACACAAGACAAGGTTGTATTTAATTTCATATTTTTTCAGTGATACTCTTTGTGAAAACTTGGGCCAAAAACTACATGAATGTTACAGAAATGGAAGGAGATGATGGTAAAAATATGTGTATGTTTGCTGTAGGTGGTGTCCATCCTACAGACATCAGTAAGATTTCGGTGAATCAGGGGCCGGGTAGGTGGCGCTGGAGGTAAGGTGTCTGCCTTGCAAGCGCTAGCCAAGGAAGGACCGCGGTTCGATCCCCCGGCGTCCCATATGGTCCCCCCAAGCCAGGGGCGATTTCTGAGCGCACAGCCAGGAGTAACCCCTGAGCGTCAAACGGGTGTGGCCCAAAAACCAAAAAAAAAAAAAAAAAAAAAAAGATTTCGGTGAATCCATTTTAGGGAAAGTGGGTTGCATGGGAGGTGAAATATGAAATATGAAATAATGAAACCACACACAGATTATGTGGGGTCAACATGCTTACTGGCAGGAGTGCGACAAGTTTGATTTTTTGAGCAGGGGAATTTATAGGAGTAAAACTAGCCATAGGTATAGAGAATAATAATTATAATCAGAAAGCAAAGTACAACAGTGACAATACATAACCTATGGGTATGACTGTAAAAATTCTAAGTTACAAAGGAGAAGGTTACAACTTTTTTTTTTTTTTTGGTTTTTGGGCCACACCCTGTGACGCTCAGGGGTTACTCCTGGCTATGCACTCAGAAGTTGCTCCTGGCTTCTTGGGGGACCATATGGGACACCGGGGGATCGAACCGCGGTCCATCCTAGGCTAGCGCAGGCAAGGCAGGCTCCTTACCTCCAGCGCCACTGCCAGGCCCCAGAAGGTTACAACTTAAGGCAGCTCTTTGCAAGCTTACTTCAAATGCAATATCAGGATTAGGAGGAAGTAGGAAATATCTAGAACTTGCTGAGCTGGGCTATATTGTTCAAGTAAAGGAAAAGCCAAATTCCCTTAGGTGTGGTTCCCTTTTTCTAAGAAGAGATTCACCCTTGATAGCCAGAGACTGCAGCTACATGGAGATAATTGAAAAAGAGAAAAAAAGGAAGGGACTTTTGTATTGTATTTTTGTGTTCCTAGGGTATATTCCTAGGAGTAGTATAGTTGGGTCATATGGGAGCTCCATTTCCAGTTTTTGGAGGAATCTCCATATTGCTTTCCACAAAGGTTGAACTAGACGGCATTCCCACCAGAGTTACTTTCTCTCCACATCCCCGCCAACACTGCTTGTTCTCATTATTTGTGATGTGTGCCAATCTCTGGGGTGTGAGGTGGTACCTCATAGTTTTTTTTGATGTGCATCTCCCTGATGATTAGTGATGTGGAGCATTTTTTCATGTGTCTTTTGGCCATTTGTATTTCTTCTTTGTTAAAATGTTTGTTCATTTGTTCTCCCCATTTTTGATGGGATTAGATGTTTTTTCTTGTAAATTTCTGTCAGTGTCTTGTATATTTTGGATATTTGCCCCTTATCTGGTGAGTATTGGGTGAATAGTTTCTCCCACTCAGTGGGGACTCTTGTATCCCTGGTGCTATTTCTTTTGAGTTGCAGAAGCTTCTCAGTTTAATATATTCCGATCTGTTAATATTTGCTTTCACTTGCTTGGAGAGTGCAGTTTCATCCTTGAAGATGCCTTTAGTCTCAATGTTGTAGTGTTTTACCTACGTGTTATTCTATATATCTTATGATTTTGGGTATGATATCGAGGTCTTTTATTCATTTGGATTTTACCTTTGTACATAATGTTAGCTGGGTGTCTCAGTTCAATTTTTTTGCAAGTGGCTAGCCAGTTGTGCCAACACCTCTTGTTGAAGAGGCTTTCTTTGTTCCATTTAGGATTTCTTGCTCCTTTATCAAAAATTTGGTGATTGTATGTCTGGGGAACATTCTCTGAGTATTCAAGACTATTCCACTTATCTGAGGGCCTGTCTTTATTCCAATATCATGCTGTTTTGATAACTATTGCTTTGTAGTACAGTTTAAAGCTGGGGAAAGTAATTCTTTCCATATTCTTTTTCCCGATGATTTCTTTAGCTATTCTAAAGTGTTTATTGTTCCAAATGAATTTCAAAACTGCCTGATCCACTTCTTTGAAGAATGTCATGGGTATCTTTAGAGGGATCACATTTAATCTGAACACAAAAATACAATACAAAAATACCTTCCTTACACCTATATTCATTTCAGCACTATTTACCATAGCAAGACTCTAGAAACAACCAAGATACCCTTCAACAGATGAATGGCTAAAGAAACTGTGGTACATATACACAATGGAATATTATGCAGCTGTCAGGAGAGATGAAGTCATGAAATTTTCCTATACATGGATGTACATGGAAATATTATGTTGAGTGAAATAAACCAGAGAGAGAGAAAGACGCAGAATGGTCTCACTCATCTATGGGTTTTAAAAAAAATAAAGACATACTTGCAATAATAACTTTCAGACACAAAAGAGAAAAGAGCTAGAAGTTACAGCTCACCTCATGAAGCTCACCATAAACAGATGAGTTCAGTTAGAGAAATTACTACATTTTGAACTATCCTAATAATGAGAATGTATGAGGGAAATAGAAAGCTTATCTAGAGTACAGGTGGGGCTTGGGTGGGGAGGAGGGAGATTTGGGACATTAGTGATGGGAATGTTGCCCTGGTGATGGGTGGTGTTCTTTACCTGACTGAAACCCAAACACAATCATGTATGTAATAAAGTTGTTTAAATAAAAAAAAAGAGGAAAAAAAGTTGTCTTAACTTTTAGGTTTGAAATATAATCCAGAAAAAAGGGGTTCTTTTAATAAGCTTTGGTGCTGGGATTTCTGAGCCAATTTATTTGATAGAGGCCACAATTTTGCCTGAGATTTAATGGGAGAGATAGGCAAATAATGACCAAAAAATGTAAAGCCAAGCATCTCCTCGTAAATTCCTCAACCATCCATGTAGGGGGAAAAGACGTCCACAGCCGGCCTTTTGAGGAACCCTGTGGGGGTTATTTCAGTTCTCCCCACCAGGAAAATTTGGGGATATATCTGGTGGGCTGAGCTCCCCTAAAAGTTTATGAATGCCGTGGCATATGTTAAGTCCATTTGAGAAAACTGTCTGGTTGGAAATGTTAACCCAGTTACAAGAATATTCAGGACAAGACACAGGAAAAAGATCTGAGAGTGGTATTGGTGGGGTCAGGCTAGCACAATTCTCTGGCTTAGAAAGAAATGGTTAGGTTGGAAGAAGGACTTGTGGAAATAGAGCATTCTGTCTTCTAGCTGATTTCAGAAGAATTGAATATGGTACATTGTATGATTTTATAGACAGTAATTGAATTATGATAGTAACTTTGACTTGATGTGACATATTTTAAGATGGATATTTGGATTGCCATATGTATTAAGTAAACCATATTTAATGTGGGCCACTGGTGGGACACAATAATTTACCTAATTTAATAAAATTAAACTCAAGAGAGCTGTCTATGTATTTATATTCTAAAAATTTAAAACCTGAAAAGTTGGATTTAGTTAAGTCAACTAAGAGGTTGTCTTAACTGGACTAAGTGTAGGTTACACATAATTATAGCAGTAATTGGTAAAGTATTATCAATTCTCCTTGAAACTCAATTTGTAGTATTTGGATTTAGATTCATGATTCAGGTGAGTTGTAGATTCAATCTGTTGAGAAGAATGGCCAAGCAATGTGTTAGTATGTAATTCAAAGTGCTATGGGAAACAAATAAAGAAAAATGATAACCATGTTTAATTCAGTGATTAAAAAATGGAGTTCACTATTTAAAAACCTATGAATTTCCCAGATTGGTGATACCAGATAATGAAGTTTTAAATAAGAAAATATTCCCAAAAAATTCATAGTTAACAACTTAAATAATTTTAAGCATTAAAATTATAATTATTCTCATGTTTAGTATGTTGTTGAATATGCTGGTTCAAATTCAAAGCAAAGGAAAATGAGGTTTTTGTTTTGAAAGAAATATAGCTTTATAAACTGGTACACTAATATAGTATAAGCCATTGCAAAGCTATGTAACTATCTACCCAAATAAAAACTACAATGTCTAAACTCTTCTACGGTCTCTCCTACAATAGTTCTAATGAAGGTGTCTGTGATCTGAACTATTTAAAAAGTTTTGTTATTATTAACCCAATTTCTTATTTTCTCTCTTGACTTCTTTTCTTCAAGCTCATGAGGGTCTTAAACCATGTTTTCCCTCTTAATTCACAAACCAACAATATTATTATATTCCATTTATAAAATATAATTTTCACCAAAATCAGTCATATATATTATATATTAGGCACAAACCAACTGTAAAGTATACTTTCATATTAAAAGTCATCAGAGACTATAAATTGACTTGGGTGTCTCTAAGCTCTTTTCATCTTTAGTCTATGTGTTTGACTATTATGAATTTTTAAATTGTGGTATAATGAACTTGGTAACTTGGTTATAATAGACTCACAACTACAACTAAGTTAATACAAGCTCTTACATGATATCTATTTATCACAATACCCTTGAGTGTTCTTAATTTTATGGTTTGGTTGCTTGTATTTTGTTATTGTAACGGTGGTGGTTGGATTGATTTTATTTTTTATTTTAAAATACTTCGATTCATTTTTAAAAGAATTGAATAATTCTGGACTTGTAGATAGACTTGATAAAATCAGGATTGCTTAAAAGTGAATTGTTCCTGGCAATCTTTTAACAAGTCTTATACCAGAGTCATGAAGAAATGAATTTTATGCTAGGCAATAGAATTCCTTCTGTTTTTGAAGAGGAATTAAGATTAGATTTCAACTGAATACTCTCTCCTATTAGTTTTAAATAAACAAAAGCATTCTTATTTTCTTATATCTTTACACTTCAATTGATTTGTACTTCTCTACTGGGCTCTTTATCTTTTGAAGAAATATGCTCTTATATTCCTACTTCAGCTCTTTACTTAAGTTTGATAATCTTTTTCTTGTTTAAGTTTCTCAAATGATTCAATCCTGACTATATTTACATTCCCTACATTTGATAGTCATCCATTGAACTTGCCCAGTCTACATGACCCTTAGTGAAAGTTTCTCTTCATATATTTTCTAACATTATTTTATGTATCTTCTCTTAATATGTTCATCAAAATATTGAGAAAGTCCATTTTCCAGAGCCACTTTCTTTTTCTCTTAAACACCATAAGGAGTTACTTTATTATATAACATTTTAATCATTATATTTATATATTAAATCATAATAGTTAGAATACCAATATTGCCAAAACACTGTTGGACATAAAGAAACTTTTATTTCATTCAAATAACTTATTTTTAAATTACCTAAAGCATTTTGAGTGTATATACAACAAGAAATATAGCCTGTAATTTGTTCACAAGAATATAACATCCCCTTAAAAATATAAAATGCTTCATATGTTATGCATTCTGAACTAATTATATATATATATATAAGTTAGATTTATGTAATTGTTAGGTAAAAAAGAATGACTACTATTCCAAATAACTAAACTATTAGGAATAATTGTTAGGCAATTATTAGGCAAAAAAAAAAAAGGCAAGAGCTTTTTCCTGGGCCCTTTTGCAGTTGTTATAAATAGATATTTAAACCTAAATAGAGTTATTATTTTCAAGTGAAAAACTCTTGCTATATGAAAATTAAGAGACATTATCATAGATAAAAATGAGAACAGTAATGGCAATGCTTATACCATTAAAACTTGCTACTTGAAAATAATTGTCACATTTGTGCATTCATTATCCTATCTTTAGGATTGTTATAAGATCATATCTTTTGTCTCTGGATACAATATTGTTTTGAAGTACAGTTTTTCTAAGTTTCCTAAATAATAATAGGCAGTTTTTCATTTCCCTCATGAACACTGTTTGCCCATCATGTAGCTATCTAGCAGTCCTTTGCATATCTCTTTTGGATAAGTAATTTCTAAAGTCATTGACCATTTTTAGATAGGCTTTTTTATTAGTTATTTGTAGAAGCACTTGTATAATTTGAATATTAGTGTCTTCTCATATATATTATTTTCAATTGTTTTCTCCTATCCAGTAAGTGCCTTTTGCATTTCATTGATTGCTTTCTATACTTGTAGATGCCTCATAATTTAATGCACCCCACTTATCTTACTATTATTTATATTTCCTGAGTTATTTATTTTGTAGATAGAAAATAATTACCTAGAAAAATTTTATTATCATCTTACCATTTCATTTTAAAAGACTTGTAGAGTGGTTTTAATCTTTAATCCACTTGGAGTTGAATTTGATGCCTGCTGTAAAATATTTTATTACTTTCCACATGATTTTACATTTTTATTAAAGACCCTTGTTGAAACAATCTTTCTCCCATTTTATGTTATTTTTTTGCATTATATAAGTTTCAAACACACAGGTTTAAAGTTCCTTTATACCTACATACTCTGTAGATGTATACATTATTTTACCAAAAATTAGGAAAAATCTTTAATTACACAGCTGATTTTTAATCATTATTTTAAGTCTATTTTCTTTCCTCTCCATTAAAAATCAATTTATTTGTATTTTTACCTCTATTAATAAAAGCTGACTATTGCAGATGTGATTTCTGAGAAATGCATTTTGTTCTGGATATAGCTTAAATTAGTACAATACTACTTGATAACTATCGTTTAAATAATGTATTTTGAAATTAAGAATGTGTTGTGACTCTGGCTTTGTTTTATAATGATTGTTTTAAATATTTAGACCTTTCCCATCCTAAATAAATTGATTTTGACTAGGAAAATAAAATTAAACTTAGATATAAACAGTTAAATTTGTAGATAATTTTGAATAATATACACTTTTAACTATATTGGATTTTACATTGCATCAACACATAGTGTTTTACCATTTCTTTGAAAGTTTTTGTAATTTCTTGTTTTCTGCTTTTGATTACTTACCATGTTAATTCAAGTGACTATTTAACCAGGTTTTTGTGATACTGGTTGAGATAATAAATACATTTGAATTGGGAATATATTGAGAAGGCATCACCATTTTAATTTCCTGACAAACTCAAAAGATTCAAAGATAAGTCAAGATAAAGTCAGGCTTTTAGGCTGAGTTACTTTAAATATGGAGTGTCTTTACTAAAAAAATAAAAACATCATAGAAGAGGATTAATAGATGCTACAAATTAGTTTTAATTTTTATATTATATTTGTGAAGGCTGTTATGAATTCAAATCAAAGATTTTCATAGAAGCAGTTGACTATATTATTTCTAAAGATTAACCTATAAATAATCATTTTTAATGTTATTTGGAAATAAATATTTAAAAACAAACTGCTATAGCTATGACTACCTTAAGGATGAGTGGAACAAATATTAAAGAATGAAGCTTTAATAGAAAATGATGGCAGATGTCAAAAATTGAAATGATGGCAGTTATAAAGAGATATCTCTAAGAATCAAAAAGTAGTATGAAAATTATAATACAAAAAGTAAATAAGAAAAAATTCGAATACAAATGAATAAAGGTTTCAAGATAGTTTTTTCTATGCATGTGGTCAATCTGAGTTTAATTTTAAGTGCCCCATATGGTCCCCCAAAACCATCTGAATGTAATCTCTGAGTGCATAGCCAGGAATGTGTTTTTTTTTTTTTTTTTTTTTTTTTTTTTTTTTTTTTTTTTTTTTTTTTTTTTTTTTTGTTTTTATTTTTTTTTTTTTTTTTTTTTAACCTCTTTACTATCTCTCCAGATCTATCCTTGATATTTTTTTTTTTTTTTTTTCTTAAAGAAGTTTTATTGTTAATACATCTTTTTTTTTTTTTTTTTTTTTTTTCTTTTTTTCCTCTTTTTTTTATTTAAACACCGTGATTACAAACATGATTATAGTTGTATGATTACAGTCATGTAAAGAGCACCCCCCCTTCACCGGTGTAACATTCCCACCACCAATTTCCCAGATCTCCCTCCTCCCCACCCCCCTACACCTGTACTCGAGACAGGCTTTCTACTTCCCTCATTCATTCACATTTTATGATAGTTTTCAGTGTAGTCATCTCTGCAACTGCACTCATCACTCTATGTGATGAGCTGCATGTCCTGAGCTGCACCTACCAGCCCTCATCTCTCTTGTCTCTGAGATATTGTTAAAAATGTCCTTCATTTTTCTTAAAGCCCATAGATGAGTGAAACCATTCTGCGTCTTTCTCTCTCCCTCTGACTTACTTCACTCAGCATAATAGATTCCATGTACATCCATGTATTGGAAAATTTCATGACTTCATCTCTCCTGATGGCTGCATAGTATTCCATTGTGTATATGTACCACAGTTTCTTCAGCCACTCATCTGTTGAAGGGCATCTTGGTTGTTTCCAGAGTCTGGCTATTGTAAATAGCGCTGCAATGAATATAGGAGTAAGGAAGGGTTTTTTGTATTGTATTTTTGTGTTTCTTGGGTATATTCCTAGGAGTGGTATAGCTGGATCGTATGGAAGCTCAATTTCCAGTTTGTGAAGGAATCTCCATATCGCTTTCCATAAAGGTTGTACTAGACGGCATTCCCACCAGCAGTGAAAAAGAGTTCCTTTCTCTCCACATCCCCGCCAGCACTGCTTGTTTTCCTTTCTTGTGATGTGTGCCAATCTCAGTGGCGTGAGGTGGTACCTCATAGTAGTTTTGATTTGCATTTCCCTGACGATTAGTGATGTTGAACATCTTTTCATGTGCCTTTTGGCCATTTGCCTTTCTTCTTTTTCAAAGTGTCTGTTCATTTCTTCTCCCCATTTTTTGATGGGGTTAGTTGTTTTTTTCTTGTATAGTTCTGTCAGTACCTTGTAAATTTTGGATATTAGCCCTTTATCTGATGTGTATTGGGTGAATAATTTCTCCCACTCAGTGGGTGGCCTTTGTATTCTGGGCGCTATTTCCTTTGAGATGCAGAAGCTTTTCAGCTTAATATAGTCCCATCTGTTTATCTCTGCTTCCACTTGCTTGGAAAGTGCTGTCTCCTCCTTAAAGATGCCTTTAGTCTCAATGTCCTGGAGTGTTTCACCTACATGTTGTTCTATATACCTTATAGTTTCAGTTCTGATATCAAGGTCTTTAATCCATTTGGATTTTACCTTTGTATATGGTGTTAGCTGGGGGTCTGAGTTCGCTTTTTTGCAAGTGGTTAACCAGTTGTGCCAACACCACTTGTTGAATAGGCTTTCCCTGCTCCATTTAGGATTTTTTGCTCCTTTATCAAAAACAAGGTGGTTATATGTCTGAGGAACCTTCTCTGAGTACTCAAGCCTATTCCACTGATCTGAGGGTCTGTTTTTATTCCAATACCATGCTGTTTTTATAACTGTTGCTTTGTAATACAACTTAAAATTGGGGAAAGTAATGCCTCCCATATTCCTTTTCCCAAGGAGTGCTTTAGCTATTCGAGGTTGTTTGTTGTTCCAGATGAATTTCAGAAGTATTTGATCCACTTCTTTGAAAAATGTCATGGGTATCTTTAGAGGAATCGCGTTAAATCTGTACAATGCTTTTGGAAGTATTGCCATTTTAATGATGTTGATCCTGCCAATCCATGAGCATGGTATGTGTTTCCATTTCCGCGTGTCCTCTCTTATTTCTTGGAGCAGTGTTTTGTAGTTTTCTTTGTATAGATCCTTCACATCTTTAGTCAGGTTGACTCCAAGATATTTGAGTTTGTGTGGAACTAATGTGAATGGGATTGTTCTCTTAATGTCCATTTCTTCCCTATCATTATTCGTGTATAAAAAGGCCATTGATTTTTGTGTGTTAATTTTGTATCCTGCCACTTTGCTATACAAATCTATTATTTCTAGAAGCTTTTTGGTAGAGTCTTTAGGGTTTTCTAAGTAGAGTATCATGTCATCTGCAAACAGTGAGAGCTTGACTTCTTCCTTTCCTATCTGAATTCCCTTGATATCTTTTTCTTGCCTAATCGCTATAGCAAGTACTTCCAGTGCTATGTTGAATAGGAGTGGTGAGAGAGGACAGCCTTGTCTTGTACCAGAATTTAGAGGAAAGGATTTTAGTTTTTCTCCATTGAGGATAATATTTGCCACTGGCTTCTGGTAGATGGCTTTGACTATATTGAGAAAGGTTCCTTTTATTCCTATCTTGCTGAGAGTTTTAATCAAGAATGGGTGTTGAACCTTATCAAATGCTTTTTCTGCATCTATTGATATGACCATGTGATTTTTATTTTTGTTGTTGTTTATGTTGTGTATTATATTAATAGATTTACGGATGTTAAACCATCCTTGCATTCCTGGGATGAAACCTACTTGATCAAAGTGAATGATCTTCTTGATGAGGCACTGGATCCTGTTCGCCAGGATTTTGTTGAGGATCTTTGCATCTGTGTTCATCAGGGATATTGGTCTGTAATTTTCTTTTTTGGCAGCATCTCTATCAGGTTTTGGTATTAAGGTGATGTTGGCTTCATAAAAGCTATTTGGAAGTATTCCTGTTTTTTCGATTTCATAAAAGAGCCTGGCCAGAATTGGTAGTAGTTCCTCTTGAAAGGTTTGAAAGAATTCATTCGTGAATCCATCAGGGCCTGGGCTTTTGTTTTTGGGTAAATTTTTGATTACAGTTTTAATTTCCTCAATAGTGATGGGGGTGTTTAGATATGCTACCTCTTCTTTATTCAACCGTGGAAGGTTATATGAGTTCAGAAATTTATCCATTTCTTCCAGGTTCTCATATTTAGTGGCATAGAGTTTCTCAAAGTATTCTCTGAATACCCTTTGAATCTCTGCAGTATCTGTAGTGATCTCCCCCTTCTCATTTCTAATACGCGTTATCAAGTTTCTCTCTTTCTTTTGCTTTGTGAGTTTTGCCAATGGTCTATCAATCTTGTTTATTTTTTCAAAGAACCAACTTCTGCTTTCGTTGATCTTTCGGATTGTTTTTTGGGTTTCCACTTCGTTGATTTCTGCTCTCAGCTTTGTTATTTCCTTCTGTCTCCCTATTTTTGGGTCCTTTTGTTGAGCACTTTCTAGTTCTATTAGCTGTGTCATTAAGCTACTCAGGTAAGCTCCTTCTTCCTTCCTGATGTGTGCTTGCAAAGCTATAAATTTTCCTCTCAGTACTGCTTTTGCTGTGTCCCATAAATTCTGATAGTTTGTGTCTTTATTGTCATTTGTTTCCAGGAACCTTTTGATTTCCTCCTTGATTTCATCTCGGACCCACTGGTTATTGAGTATGAGGCTGTTTAACTTCCAGGTGTTAAATTTTTTCTTCTGTGTCCCTTTGCAGTTCACATCTAACTTCAGAGCCTTGTGGTCAGCAAAGGCAGCCTGCAAAATGTCTATCTTTTTTATTTTATGGAGGTATGTTTTATGTGCCAGCACATGATCTATCCTGGAGAATGATCCATGTACATTGGAAAAGAATGTGTATCCAGGTTTCTGAGGATAGAGTGCCCTATATATATCTACTAGGCCTCTTTCATCCATTTCTTTTTGCAGGTCTAGTATATTTTTGTTGGGTTTCCATTTGGTTGACCTATCAAGTGTTGACAAGCCTGTGTTGAGGTCTCCCACAATTATTGTGTTATTATTGATATCCTTCTTCAGATTTGTCAACAATTGTATTAAATACTTTGCTGGACCCTCATTCGGTGCGTATATGTTTAGGAGAGTGATTTCTTCTTGCTGTACAAATCCCTTGATTAGTACATAATATCCATCTTTGTCCCTTACAATTTTTCTGAGTATAAAGTTTGTGTCATCTGATATTAGTATGGCCACCCCCGCTTTTTTAAGGGTGTTGTTTGCTTGAATGATTTTCCTCCAGCCTTTGATTTTGAGTCTATGTTTATTCTGACTATTCAGGTGTGTTTCTTGTAGACAGCAGAAGGTTGGCTTCAGTTTTTTGATCCATTTCGCCACTCTGTGCCTCTTAACTGGTGCATTTAGTCCATTGACATTGAGAGAAATAATTGTCATGGGATTTATTGCCATCTTTGTGTAGAAGTTTGGTGTGTTTTTTGTTCTGTCTTGTTTTTAGAGTAGATCTTTCAGTTTTTCTTTTAAGGCTGGTTTTGAGTCTGCAAAGATTTTGAGCTGTTGTTTATCTGTGAAGCCGTGTATACATCCGTCAAACCTGAAACTTAGTTTTGCTGGGTGCAATATTCTTGGCGAAGCATTTATTTCATTGAGTTTTGCCACTACGTCCCACCACTGCCTTCTGGCCTTGAGTGTTTCTGGTGACAGGTCTGCTGTAAATTTCAAGGATGCTCCGTGGAATGTAATTTCCCTTTTCGATCTTGCTGCTTGCAGTATTCTATCTCTATCGGTGGGTTTCATCATGGTGACTAGGATGTGTCTTGGGGTGTTTCTACTGGGGTCTTTTTTAGCTGGTACTCTTCGGGCATGCAGGATTTGGTCACATGTTTTCTTTAGCTCTGGTAGTTTCTCTGTGATGATGTTCTTAACCATTGATTCTTCCTGAAGATTTTCTTCTTGGGTCTCTGGAACTCCAATGATTCTGAAGTTGTTTCTGTTGAGCTTATCAAAGACTTCTATTTTCATCTTCTCATATTCTTTGAGTAAATTTTCCATTGTCTGATCATTTGATTTGAGGTTTTTTTCTAATCTCTTCTGCTGTGTAAAGTTGTTATGCATCTCATCTTCTAAAGCACTAATTCTATCCTCAGCTGCTGTTAACCTGTTGGAAAACTCATCCATTATGTTCTTCAATTCGTCTATTGAGTTTTTCAGACCTGTTATCTGATCTGATATTTCAGTTTGGAGTTTTCTGATTTCTGTCTTCATATTCTCTTGATTTTTATTAGTGCTCTGATTTATACTTTCTTTGATATCTGATAGCAACCTCCATATTTCGTCTCTAAACTCCATTTCTGAAAGACTGCTTAGGTAGTTGGTCGTTGTTGGGTCATCAGAGTTTCCATCTTCATTCTCTATGGTTGAAGTTGGTCTGCGTAGTCTCCCCATTGTCTCGCTTACGCTGTGGGTTTTTCTACGTGTTGTGGTGGTACTCATTGGCGAGGTGGAGTGCGCGGCCGCGAAGCGCAGCGGAGCGGCCGCGCTCCGGCCCCCAAACACTCACCTCAGCCGAGGCAAGCCGTCAGGGGATGCCTGGGGAGGCCCCCAAGTGTCTGCCAAGCAAAGAAACCAGCACAATCCACAACTCCAACAGAAAACTCACAGCCCCAGCGAGACACGCCTTGAAGAGATTAATGCTGAATCAGGTCAAAGTTCCCAGGTTGATGCAGGCTGGGGGAGGTCCCAAAATGTCTGCCGGGCCTAGGGGTCCAGCAGTCAGCCTGATCTGCAACTCCGGCCCCCAAACACTCACCTCAGCCGAGGCAAGCCGTCAGGGGATGCCTGGGGAGGCCCCCAAGTGTCTGCCAAGCAAAGAAACCAGCACAATCCACAACTCCAACAGAAAACTCACAGCCCCAGCGAGACACGCCTTGAAGAGATTAATGCTGAATCAGGTCAAAGTTCCCAGGTTGATGCAGGCTGGGGGAGGTCCCAAAATGTCTGCCGGGCCTAGGGGTCCAGCAGTCAGCCTGATCTGCAACTCCGGCCCCCAAACACTCACCTCAGCCGAGGCAAGCCGTCAGGGGATGCCTGGGGAGGCCCCCAAGTGTCTGCCAAGCAAAGAAACCAGCACAATCCACAACTCCAACAGAAAAAAACCCAGGAATGTGTTTTATTGCTAGAAGTGTTTCCCAAACAAACAAAAATAATCAAGAACGATCACTAATAGGAAGAACTGAAGATAAAAACTAAAACCTGAAAATACCAAATTGACTTGACAGAATTTTGTGCTTTGTTTACTTTTTGATATGGGGGATACACCCAACACTACTAAGGCACACTTTTTGCTCTGGATTCAGGGGTCACTCTTGGAAGTACTGAGTAGACCTTATAGTGTGCAAGGTACCCAATTTGGGTGTGTAAGATTGAAACCCTACCCTATATGTTGCACTATGTCTCTGATTTGTAGAAGCTCTTGATTACCTTGAAATGATGGATTCAGGAGACGCCATTTTCGAGCCTGTGCAGTAGCTTCGAAAAAACGTGTACGTTTACATAGCCTTCTACTAGTTACTTTCTAAGAAGGCAGAAAAGTCTAAAAGTCGTTCATTAAAGCTATGCCGAAGAATAAAGGTAAAGGCGGTAAAAATTGTCTTAGGGGTAAGAATGAAAATGAATCTGAAAAGAGAGAATTGGTATTTAAAGAGGATGGCCAAGAGTATGCTCAAGTCATCAAAATGTTGGGAAATGGACGATTAGAAGCAATGTGTTTTGATGGTGTCAAGAGGTTATGTCACATCAGAGGAAAACTGAGGAAGAAGGTTTGGATAAACACCTCAGACATTATATTGGTTGGTCTACGGGACTATCAGGATAACAAAGCGATGTGATTTTAAAATACAATGCCAATGAAGCTAGGAGTTTGAAGGCATATGGAGAGGTTCCAGAACATGCCAAAATCAATGAAACTGATACATTTGGCCCAGGAGATGATGATGAAGTCCAGTTTGATGATATTGGAGTTGATGATGAAGATATTGATGATATCTAAACTGAACTTTGAAAATCCTATGGTTTATCCTACCATTTGAATTTGGGCTGCTTCTGTTAAGAAGACTAATCTTTATAAATATTGGTTTTGTAGCAAATTGGTTTATTCCAGTGGTTTTAAATGTTTATTGTATTTCTTTTAAGAGCTTTTGATTCTGAATTATCTTAATTAACAAATTGTTCTTTTGTGTGATGGAGCGTTATCATTGAGAGACCACAAAGCTACAATTAAAAGTGAAAGTAAAGGAAAATCATCACCACTATGTTTATTTTAATATCCAAGTTGTTATGTAACTTTAATAAGCTTAATTCCAAGTAGTATTTTTATTCATGAGTCATTCATTTGTTTTATCCATCTAGACATATTCTTGAAATTATTTTTGTTAAATTTAAGCTATGCAAATATCTTCATTTAATAGAGGCTAATTTCATAGAAGTCGTCCTATGTATTTATACTGATTTTGATAACATATGGTCATCTTCATTTTGTTGCCACCATACTAAAAATAGATTCTAAAATGCACTTTTAATATATGGTACAATAGTAAAAATAGATTCTAAAATGCAGTTTTAATATATGGTACAAGTAGTTGTTTCTAAATTTCTTAAATTAGTAGTTATATTAACATTGTAAGTATTGATAAATTGGTATTTTCAAGTCATCTCATAATACAATATGTGGAAATATTTAAAAAATTGCAATACATAGAATATGTGTTTAATGTACAATACTTTGTTGAAAGCCGTGTGCATTATGTACATTATATTGGACTTTGAACATTTACAATATACAATACAGTGGATAAAAAAGATAGAATTTTATGGTAATTTCTATAGGTTAAACCTAGTCTAGAATAAGGACAAGAAAGGAACCAAAGTTATGAAATAAAATTAAAAGTTGCATTAACAACAACAACAAAAAGAAATGCTAGGTTCAATAGACATAATAGGAATAAAATCCCGAAGCTCATATATTCCAGTTATGTCTGAGGTGTAGCATTGAATGAGAATAAAGGTATTTCATCAAGGAAACTTTGCCTGATAGTAAACTTTAAAATAAGGTAATAGTAGACTCAGTGATAGAAGAATGTTCCTAAAGAGTTTATCCAAATTAGAAAAAGAAAAAAAAAAGATTTTAGAGGTAATATTGTTAGAAGGAGCATGGCAGATTAGTTGATTTTAGATTTAGAGAATTTTATTTGGGGCTGGAACGATAGATAGCACAGTGGGTAGGGCATTTTCGGTTTTGATTCCTGGCATCCCAAGCACATAGCCAGGAGTAAACACTGCTGGCTGTGGGTCAAATGAAAGAGGATGGATACAGAGAGACAGAGACAGAGACAGAGACAGACAGACAGACAGACAGACAGACAGACAGACAGAGGGAAGGAGGGAGAGAGGGGGAGAGAGAGAGAGAAGGAGGGTATGAAGAAATATATCTTCCATAGACCATAGAGACATTCAGGCTGGTAGGTCAGTGGTAAATATTGGGACACGTGTGACAAGGATCTCTCTCCTTAACTTTAATGTACATGATTGTTTGAGGTTTCTAATTATGCTCCACAAAAATTCCTCCCCATTTTATTCAGGTCCACATAATAAATGTAGTTAAGATGATTATGCTTTTCTTAATTTCCTGGCTACAGAGATGTAGATCATCAAACAACTTTAATTTTAATGTATTGGTTAATTCTAAATAACTGATCAATTTAAGTATATTTCTTATTAAAATATGTTATACATTGTGTGAGTTTGCTTTTATTTTGGAGTGGTCAACAGTTTGAGAAGGTCCTCTATCTTTTTTCCTATGAACAGCTTCTGCAACCAATAATGAATTTTGTCTTAATGTGAAAAAAAAGTCAAGCCTAAATAGTAATATTTGCATCAATCAGTAGTCTAGTCACACAGTTCCATTATAAAAGATAGTTTTAAATAATTAAAAATTATATGATCAATATTTCTAAAATGTACATGATAATATTCTATAGGTGCTATAGCCAATTGTTTTAGCCTTGGTTTTCTCATTCAGTGATGGAGATTCTAATTTCTCTCCTGTTGATTAATGTGGGAAATTGACAAAGTAATACTATCCATGAAAGAGTGAAAATAGGCTTGTAGTGGCTGAAAAATAGCACACAAAATTTCTTGTAAAATATCCTTTCACATTTATTTTGTACCACCAGAGAAGAACTCTTATCTAGTATCATTCATTGTCTTCCAAATCTCATAACTTATTCAGTTCTGAAAAATAAATCACATTTTGGGAAATCTACTTGGAATTAAAATTCACCAATTTGTTATATATAGTTTTACATAAAATTTTTGGAGCATTTCATGTCACGGGAAAAGGTTAACATATAAACCCTTTACTCATGCTATAGGAAAGAATGAACTTGGTTGCTGTTTCCTTAGAAACCAAATATACATTAAAAAAAGAAAATTAAATTGCTAGGCAACATCACTCACATTTTTTAAATGGCCCCTGGTTTGGATAATGTACTTGACCTGAAATATAGAAAATATTGGTAAGTATGAACTATTCCTGACTGCAGTGACTAATATGTCTCTTGCGATAACTTGAAAGTTAGATTTCTAGGGATAGCAAAAGAGACACACATTAAAGTCTATGTTGGTCCAGCAAGGGCTCAGTAGTACAAAAATTGCTGTCATTGCTGTGCAGGATAAATATGGTATATGTCCTGAACACTTCAAACTAGACTAATATGGGACCAGAAAAATAGAGTTGAAAGTAAGGCGCTTTATATGCAACCAATCAATGAGAGTTTGATCCCTGGTACCCTATATGTTCCCAAGCACCACCAAAATGATCCATTAGCTAAAGTTAGGAGAAAACCGTCAGCATAGCTAAATACAGCCACAAGATCCCCTTAAATATGGACTGATTTTTAAGCATTGTCTTTTGTTCTCTCAAGTTTTAATATTTAGCAAAATTTAAAAATTAAACTTGTAAAGTTCAAGGGATGATTTTAAAGTTCATAATGTTTTTTAGTTTTCAATTGTTTAACAACAGACATTTCTTGTTTGTATAAAAATCTTTTCTTATTATCTAACCTGCAGTTGCAGCTATATATTATCTTCTGTTACACAAAGGATCTTAAATCCTTAGGTCAAAAAGTAAAACAGTTTTTGTATAGTTTATCATCAAGTGCTGATTTTAAAAATAGGAAATATTATTTCTGTTTGTGACAAAAGTAACGTTGACTTCATTACCCATATATTTAATACTTACAAAGAAACAGCTTCTAGCACTATTAAACTCAAAAAGTGAAAGGATTATTTTAAATCTTGAGATTACTACTGTATATGTGATTGTGTGTCTTTGTGTGGTGTGTGTGTGTGTGTGTGTGTGTGTGTGTGTGTGTTTGGGCCACATCTAGCTTTCTCTAGGGCTTACACTTGGCTCTAAACTCAGCAAGCATTACTCACAGACGTAGGAGACAATATGGAAGACTGAAGATCAAACCAGGCCAGCTGCATTCAAAGGCCACCACTGATGAAATGAAACAGAGGGAGATAGACACAGAAAAGTCTCACTAATCTGTGGGGTTTAAGAAAAATAAAAGACAGTATAGTGATAATACCCAGAGAAATAGAGATAAAGTTTGAAAAGACCAGCCCATGATATGAAGCTTAGCACAAAAATTTGTGAGTGCAGTTACAGAACTATTATGACAATGGTAGTGAGTGAGAGAAACAGAATGCCTGTCTCAAAGATAGGCAGAGGGTGTGCTAGGAGGGAGTTGGGGAACACTGGTGGTGGGAAGTTTGTACTGTTGATGGGGGTGTTCTTTTGTATAACTAAAACTCAACTACAAACATGTTTATAATCATGGTGCTTAAATAAATATATTAATAAAAATTACTAAAACTATACCAACAACAAAGGCAAGCAACTTATCCACTTTACTATCTTTTTCTGAACCCCAGCTTAGTGCAGATTTCATAGTTACATTTTTTATTCTCCCCTGAAAAAATTATTTCAGTAAAATTGAATGCATATTACAATTAAAAAGGCCTAAAAGACAACTTGTGCAATATTAAAAGAATCAGCAGTATACATTGAAATTATTCAATGTATTCACTGAGTACATTGATATTCAAGATACATTCAAGATATTAAAAGGAGCACATTCATCAAAAATATATATAGCATGGAACAAACATCACTTGATACTGAAATACACAATTTCTACAAAAATTGTTCCAGTTGAGTCACACCCCCCAGTATCCTTTTCTTTTTCTGTCCTCCTCTCAGGAGGACCAGGAACTTGCAGGAGAAGACTATGGCCAGTGGAGTATTGACAATGACTAGGTGTTGTAAGTGTAGTCTTTTAACACATGGGCCTTGCCCTTTCAGACCTCTGCTGCCACCGTGTGATGAAGTTTGGTCTAGCAGCTTTCAGAATAAAGGAGTGTCAGTGGCGAAGTCTGAGAAGTTCCTACCCTGGGAATCAAGCCAAATTGATGGGAAGAGAGGGATTGAGGACACTACAGAGGTATAAGGTCAGGCGCTATGACAAGTCAGAAGCAAAACGGTGCAAACGGTGGAATCTACATTCATCTGTATGCAGGGTAAAAAAAAACACACGAGTCAAGATTTAAATTTATCTCCATACTTAAGTTGGTGTGCATTTTTTCACAGGAGTCTGCAGTAACATTGGAAAATAGCTCTCGTGTCACCCAAAGTATCCAAAAAGTCTGTTTCCACCACTCTTCTATATATATATGAATATATTTATATATATTCTAGTCATCTATATAAACCTTTCTTAAACATTTAATTAACATAAAATAAATAGGAGGTATTTATTTCCAATAATATAATGCAACAAGTATTAAAGAACTTCCAATAACATATTGCAATGAATATTTCAAAGGACATAAAAATCTCCTTTATAAAAGTGATGACACATGTTTCAACTGGCCTTGAATCCGTTTCAAATATAAATTTCAGGTTTTATATTTGATACACATAATTTAATGCAGGCACATAGGGCTAATTACAATTAAGCTACCTAAAACCTGAGCAATACAACAGCAGGTAGAGTATCTGCCTTGCATAAAATTAACCTGAGTTTAATCCCTGGCATCCCATATAATCCTCTGTGTCTGCCAGGAATAATTCTGAGTGCTATGCCAGAAGTAACTTCTGAGTGCTGCTGGGTGTAACAAAAAAATAAATAGTAAATTATCAGTCCAAGAATAGAACAGTTGAGCAAACAGAAAAAGAAAATACTGGTGTATTAATATGAAATAACATAAATTTATAATTATCGTGGCAAATTATATGCAACTCATGACTTTCACAGTTATTAGTCTAGAAACAGAAAACTGAATGGCCATAGCAGGCATCTTTGACAGGAAATAGGGCTTTCTAAATAGAAAACAAGAAACACTATAATGTGGAAGGATTAGTGAGGAATTATTGCTCCTGCTGAAACTGAGATCTGAACCTGAAATCACGGAAAGTGATAACTCAGCATTGCTGCATATGTCTTCACCTCACTTCTTCTATAAAAACTACCAGGAACTACTGAATCTCCCTCCCTTTGGGGATTACCCTGCTTGTAGGTAGCACTGCTGATTGGTATCCCTCAACTCTCAGAGTGTGCTGGGAATTTCCCAAAATAGATCTACCAAGCATTACAGAGCAAAGGAAATGTCTGTAGTCTTTAAAACATATCATGACAAGGAGAGATGAAGTTTCAGAATGGAAGGCTTAGAAAAGAAAAATTTTCTGGCACCATAAAAAGACCTTGGGGTGTGTAAATAACTGAGTATGGAACCTGAAGTTGTTCCCATGGCAGTATGCTACAAGGGCAGAGAAACCCTGTATCTCTTAGGCCAAGAGAATTCTTTTCAAATTTCCCCAATATTTAGTGTGCCTATGCAAAAAGAAAAAAAAAAGAAACACAACCCTTTTTTAAGAAGTTGCTGGTCTGGTTTTGTTTGTTTGTTTCTTCATATCTGGTGTTTTGTGTTTGGGTTTATTCTTTTTTATTCTTTTTGTATTTTTATTGTTACTCCATTATTGTTTTTTCTTTTTTCATTTGTCTTGTTTTGTTTTGTTACCCTTTTCTTCTTTTTTCTTCTTTTCCCTTTCTTCTTCCAAATGGATACTTACAATACCTTGACGGACTCCTCCCATATCTTTTCTTATATCTCCAATAGAGCCACATTACTAGAACCACCTTGATCAGCCTCATAATTGGAGGGGGGGAAATGGATGGTACCAAGACCAAACAGTCATATGTTTATTTGGTGGAAATAATGATCAGACTTGAATACAAAATCCAAAGTCAATGACAACAGAATTGAGCCCAATCTACAGCAAGCTATACAAGGGAGAACGGTTGCACCAGCATTATGGGGGGTAAAGGAGGGAGATGTGTGATGCATTCTGGGAATAGAGGTGAAGGGAGGACAACATTGGTGGTGGGAATGTACCTCATTCATTGTCACTATGTGCCTTAAATATTACTGTGAAAGATTTGTAATTCACTTTAACCACAATAAATATAAAAAAAGAAAGAAAGAAAACCTGTAGTCCCAGATGTATCAGGAGGTTGATAAAAATGAAAGATGGTCTCTGAGTTTGGAATATTTGCTTATAAAGAAATATGGATGTTTGTAATCATGGCATTTAAATAAAAATATTATTACAAATACAGAGAGGAATATTGCAGAGGGTCCTGTAAACAATGTTTCTCAACTATTTTTTCCAACCAGGGTCCCTTTTCTCTTTATTACCTTCTGTATCCAACCAACACAGTCTCATGTATTATCTCTTTTCATATAGTTTTCACAGCACTCCACTTGGAATGTCTTGAGGATTCAACGGTGTCCATAGGGACTCAGATTGAAAAATACTGCTCAAGACAGAGTAAAGAGGCTTCATACACCTGTAAACACAATAATGATGGGAGAAGAGAAACTATCTCTGAGCTGTTTAGCAGTTGTCAGTCTCAATTGCTTCAAGAAGAATTACTGTTAAAATATCTCCACAATATGTAGCACTGAAGTATTTATTTTAGATGGTTTTGTATTTTGATATTTTGATCTCCCATATTCACCAATTTTATTAAAAATTATTTTTCTCCTCAAGTTTTTCTCTGCCAATGCATTTTAGGAACTATATACCAATTTCTAGCAGGTCCTATGCTTCTGAGTGGAATCACATTTAATTTAAAGATTAAGCCTAAAAATGTATTATTATAATAATAAATTATCTCAGCAAATCTCATTTATAATGCCAGTTTGGTGAATGCATACAGAAAATAAACTCTCTAGTGTACTACTCAAGAAACTGTGAACTAACACTATCATTTGGAATAATTTGACATAAATCAAGAATAATTAAAGTAAAAAATAGTACCTAGAATTTTTGTAATATGTAATGCAGTAGAATTTTTACCAGTGAAATATTAGACATCTCTAATATTTAATGGCATATAATTGAACATGTGATATAACTATTTTGATACATACATGACCTGTTATTATAAGCCACATCAAAACTGATCTTGGACAAAGGTATTCAAACACGTAAGTCCAAACAAATAATTGTATTGAAAATAAATAGAGAATACACAGGGAATAAGAGAGAGTATAATGGACAGGGTACTAGCCTTGTATTTACTCAACCTATGTTTAATTCTGATACCACATATACTGTATTCTCCCATGAACTTCCAAAGAGATCCATGAGGGAAAAAACAGTATGAAACCCTTTGCAAATCTGGGTGTGGACACAAAAAGCAAAAAGTAATTTTAAATAGTAAACAAGTAGTCATTTGGGGAAGGGAATATGGCTTACATGGATAGCATGGGTGCCTGACATGTTTAAGACCCCAAATTCAAGCTTAATCTCTCAGCACCACATAGCTCTTCTAGAACTTGTATTACATTAGTGGTTTTGAGCACTGAGCATCCAGACCATTCAACTGACTCCTGTATCAACAATAATGACTGCTGAGTCTCAAAGCAATGCTAGTTGTAGTCTCCATTTAAATAAAATCTCCGAGAAATTTGACAAAGGTCATTGACACACTAAAGCAAACAAACTGGAAATATATAAGTATATAAAATTTTTCCTAAAAATATATCAATTAAAAATCATATGAGGGCCAAAGAGATTGTATAGGGGTTAAATTGCTTTTTCTGTACACAAAGACCCAGGTTAAGTCCCCGGCACAGCATATGCACCAACAAGAATTATCCTGGAGCACAGAATTAGAAGCAAACCATGAGAACTGCCAGTTATGTCAAAAATTATAAATGAAAAAATAATTTTTATTGTGATGTGGTGTTGGAAATGTAAGAAATAAAGTTTTATTAATAATATAGTAAATCACAGTATCTCAATAAAATTGGAGGAACAAATGAAATAAATGCCAGAATCAGAAATAAGTGCTTAAAAGGGTAAATAATAAAACCCCACAGATCATGTGTCTAAATAAATTCTGTAAAGTTATTCAAAATTTAAAATGTAGGAATATCAGATATAATTAAGAATGGGTAATTTTGATAACAATAGGTCTATAAGATGTTGTCATTGGGGGAAATTTGTAAAAGGAGCCTTCTTTGATATTGCAACTGCATGTAAATCTACACTTCCTTCTCATATCAAGAAACTTAATAGAAGTAGAATGATACTACAATGGTAGACTGCTTGTCTTGCATCCGATTAACCAAGGTTCAATCCAGTTGACCCAGGTTTAATCCACTATGGTCTTTAAGCCCTACCTAGACGTATCCTTTAGCATAGAGCCAAAAGCAAATCCTGAGCACACTTCACTGGGGCCACTCTCAAGTTTCTTTCAAAAAAGTAAGATAACTTAATAATATGCAAATTAGAATGTGCATAAATTATCCATGTTTGATTTCATAAAATCAGAATATTTGAAAACATTTTGTTGACATTCTTTTCTGACAAATTTGGGTAGATATATATTGCAGCTGCCCTTTTATACAAGATCCAGGCTCTCTTGGTTGCCAGGGCAACTGCTATTCCTGATTATTTCTGTCACTAGGATTTTTCACAATGCTTTGCCTAAAGACTAATTGTGTTCAACCCCACAAACCACATTGGACTTTTCATGTTGAAATAGAGAATGAAGTGCAAGTTTTCATATCCCTTTGTTTCCAGTAATTAGGAAAGTGAACTACATATCTTGGGTCCATTTATAACTGTCATATTTTCTCTTCTTTTCTATCTTATTACAACTATTATGTTTCTTATGATGTCTGCAGTACAATTCTTTTCTGGTTTGTGTAGCATTCAACTAATTTTAAAATACATATATTTTATGGTTCATTATATATAAAATAATTTTCATACTTTTAATCTACAATAATTCAGTTGTATGTTACTTGGGAGGCTAATAAATTCTTTGAAGTAAAAATGGGTTTTATTAGGAATTCGGAGAAAGCTCCGAGAGGGAGAGAGAGAAAGAGAGCAATATGTTCCAGAGAGAATGTGGGCATCTTCAAAAAGGAGAGCACTGCACTCCATATTTCAGAATTAACGCATGAAAGTACACATTTCAAGAAAGAAAATGTGGCTCAGACATCATGTACCCAAGCAACACATACATGCACCCCAGCAGCAACCATGGCCACAGGCAGAACCTTCACCTAAAAACTCTTAAATATTTAAACTCAAGTCTAACAAGCAGTGACTTATTGTCTTTTAGCAGTTGGTGTTAGCAAGAAGTTTTTTGTTTTGGTTAATTGGTTTTTTGTTTGTTTTTGTTTGGGGGGCCACAAGCGGTGATGCTCAGGGGTAACTCCTGGACTCCTGGTTATGAGCTCAGAAATCGCTCCTGGCTTGGGGGACCATGTGGGACTCAGGGGGATAGAACCACAGTCAGTCCTAGGCTAGCACCGGCAAGGCAGATGCCTTACCGCTTGTGCCACCACTCTGGCTCCATATTTCAGATATTTTTAATCTCAGAATATTATTCTGCTTTACATTTAAAGCTTTAAGTTACAACCTTCTTTTGTTCAATTTTAGGGATTGGACCTAGGAAAACACACACATGTGAACAAATTCTGTTCAGCATGTTACATACCTGACCCTACCTATCAATAAATTCAGTTTTTGACAAAATTTTGATCACTACTCATATGTGAATTTCCAATTACCTACTTTTGTGATTTGAATTTATTAACAAAGCTATAATTTACTAAATTTTGTCACATGGCAAATTTGTGGCTATTTGTTTGTACTCTTAACTATATTTCCTTTATTTAAAGCCCTATGAGGTTAGTACTTTATAAAAAATGACAAGCGGATGAAATCATAGGAGACTATTTAAGTAGCATGTTAAATTTGTTATTGTTAAACTATTGCATGAGATTTGGAATTCTGTTTTTTTAATGTAAGGTCTAAAATCCAATATTTAAGGTATTAATACTGTGAGTCATAACTGCTGATAGCTATTTAAAATATTCTATATTCTATTTTGTATTAAATTAAATTAAATGCTGTTTAAATATTCAATATTGTATTTTATTTTTTTGCCTTTATACTTATTTCTCTCTTTAAAGAACATGTATTAATTTCTCATAGTACACTTATTTCTGCTACTCAGGTTCAAACACCAATCCACCACCAATGTAAAATTTACTCCACCATTGTCCCTGAACTAAACTCTCGACAGCCATGAAATAAATATTGTCTATTGCTTGTTTACAACTAAATGTTAATGAAATTATTTTCTTAAGAGTTAAACCTAAAGAAAACTTGTGAAAATTATTTTGTCTAGCAATTAGGTCATTAAATATTTGTCAGAAGGTTTATTAAGCTATTTGTTGTTATTGATCTTTCTGTTATTTTCCCCCTAAATATTAGGTAGTTTCTATTCCACATTGAAGTCTAAAACACCTAAATTAGTGTGTTTCTCCTGAGATGACAGTAGTGAAAAATTTGTAGTCACATTGCTATGTATGCATAAATGCAGCCCAGGGATTCCTTGTTCTGTGGCTGATATTGCTGCTTTTGTGGGATGACTTTGTCTGCTAGGCTTGGAGGGTGCCCACACTCACTCTGAAGAAGTCCTGGTGTTGTGAGCACAAGTACCTGCATTCTTGGAGTTTCAGGTCAGTTCGGCATCTCTGCAGCTATCAGTGGTTAAGTGCTGAATCTCAGCCATTGGAGAAGCTGCAATTTTGAGTGCTAGGTGCAGATGGCTGGATTTAGCAGGGCAGGTTCTTGGCCTGCTTCTCTTCCCAATATTTTCATGTTTTTGCTGTAAGGCCAGTGTACTCATGATTTTTTACAATGTTTATTACATTGAGAATAGAGTGAGTCATTGAAGCTGACCAAATGGAATCACCAAATACATAGTGACTGTATTTCTATAATTTAAAATTTTCAATTTCTAATTTTAATTATATTCATTTATTTAATTCTCACTGTGCGAAAACTACACAGGATCTGTTTCGGTATGGTGTGGAAAGAGAGGCAAATGATATTCACATGACAAAAATGTTTATGGTCTCATTTCTCTGTTAATGGAAGTCATGAAAATCCATTCAGGGTCACATGGAAAAGTATGAGGTTAATATAGAAGCAGAAGACCATGAGCAGAGGGCCTGGTCCAGTGAACTTAACAGAATTTTTGAGGAAAGGGATATCTGAAGGAGAAAGGATACATTGGATTAAGTTCGGGATTAGATAGGTTGATTTTCACAGATTCTTAATTAGTATCTAAAGGCTTATATCTGGTTCCAAAGTTTCTTAGTACGCGTAGAACATGAACTAAAGTGCATGTATTCTGATAAAGAAAATATTTGAAATGGTGGTCTCTGAGGCTTAGTTAGGATATCATCAAAGAGACTCTTGAAGAAGAAATCTTATATCTCAAAGAATTATCCACCTCATTTTGTCTTATCGTTAGATGGTGAGGTAAGACAACCTGCTCTTAGATCAAGTTGTTCCCATTTCCTCAAGATATCAATATATGTCAAGATATCATATTAGATCTGATGCATGTTGGTGCCAGAGCAGTATTAAGGATGTCCCGGAGAGGATTTGTATCCTGGCACTGTTGTGGGAGAACTGTGTCATTTCTACGTCTGGGATCCAGGTTTCAAGGCTGGGCGGTTGGTGTCTAATTCCCTGGGCTCTAAGTTGGATCCACTTGACATATGTTCAAGGTGGGAGATGCCCCTGTATTGTAACGAAGTATAAGTTCTTATCCCTAGTAGATAAGAGCTTGTTTTTATTCATAAATTTCCCCCCCTTTTTTTTAAGTAATTTTTATTTTGAACAAAGTGGATTGCAAATCTTTCACAGTAATATTTTAGGTACATAGTGACATTGAATCAGGGGCATACCCACCACCAATGTTGTCCTCCTCCACCCTTGTTCCTAGCATGCATTCCATATCCCGTTCCTTTGTCCACCAGGCTGCTAGTATAAGTGGTTCCCTCTGTGTCTAGCTTATTGTAGTTTGTTCTCTTTCAGATGAATAAACTCCAGATTCTATAATGACTATAGGAGAAGTAAATAATGAATGATTTCGAGGCAATGGATTTGCCTAGGATCCCTTGTTTTTTGATGATTGAGATTGTCTTTCATACTTGCTTGGTCCAATAAAGAGCTTCATAACACAGGATAGATTGAGGCAGGTATTTTTTTTTTTCAAACAGAGAAAGCCATTTTAATCACACATATACATTCATAGGACTTTAAACAAAATGTAATATAAAATATAAAAAAAAAAACCCACAACAAAAAAAAATTGCATTTATTTGTAAACTGCTTAACAGCTGGTGGGTTGGCTGACAGGGCTGCCCAAGAAAAGCAAAAGCAGATATAATGAGGTACATTTTCAATGAATAACCACCACAGATCATGTGAAATGCTCTAGCAGCCCAGTCACCTGTTCCCCAATCTCGCCTCCTTAGAGACAAACCAGGGCAGTCCTCCCATGAACTGAGGGCTCCAGCTATATCAATAAGCACCTCAAAGAACAGACAAAACAAACAAACCAACAAAAAAAAACAAAACTAAAACAAACAAACAAAAATCACGCCATGGTCTTGAATTAAGAAACATGGTATAGCATATAACGAAAGAGAAGAAAGGAAGAAAGAAAAAAAAATATAATTGGGGACAACACTTTCAATAATCGCACCCAAACAGAAAAATCGACCAAAATAGATAAATAAATCAAAAATAATAATAACAATAATAAATAAAGGTAATATATATTTATATAAAAAATAACCAAGATTTTGTGCTTTTTGTATTTGTTTTTTTTCTCTCCTGTCCTGGCACAGTAAATATTGGGGTCATTCGAAAAGGAATTCACTTGGCCTAAAAGATATGGGGTTTCTCTGTCCTTGGAGCATACTGTCATGGGATCAACTCTAGACTTTGCTCATGATCAGGATCCTTTACTTTCCCGATGATGTTTTTTTTTTTTTTTTTTTTTTTTTTGGTGTGTGGAAGACTTTTGCTCTATGTTTAGAGGCCTCAGTATCTACACAGATCCTGAGGTGGGACTTATGATGAAGTCAGTCTTTGTGGTTCTAGGGGTTCTGTTACCCCGGTGTCATTTTAATCCATCTTCTGTGGTTGGTGATCTTGGTCTTTGCACTGAACCTAGGGTGGCACCTAGGATAGCGTCTTTCTTTGTGCTTCCAAAAGCCCCATTCCGTTACAATTGTCTCTGCCGGACCTTTGGGACAAACTTTATCCGGGACAGCCTTGATACGGCGGGACTAATAACAAGGCCCAGCTCTAACATGCTATCCTGACAACGAGGAAAATGCGAATATCTTGACCTTAGAGCAGATTAGCCTACCTTACCAACTAACGACAAGACAAAACCAGAAGTCTTGGCACCCTTTGGTAAGTCCAAAAACCAAGATCGGGATTGGCAGATGACTGGCTGCAAGAACCACGACCAGACTGTATACATCTTGGGACCAATAAAAAAGCCCTAGTTTAGGGCTTGAACTATGACCTGCAAAATTTCCCCTTTTTTAGTAGGCTTTTGCAGGAATAAATCGTGCTTCATTATATTGTTGGTGCATTTGGGGGAGGAAAGAGAAGAAAACAGAAACAAGACAAAAAATAAAAATATATGCTCACATATATATAAAGAAAATAATTTTTTAAATAAATTTAAAAAGTAATTAAGGGAACAAAGTGATGCAGGAAGCTACCTTACATTTGGGAAAAAACAGGTTAAGAGGTTGTATTATATAGGTCTAAATTTATGAAAGAAATATAGGCTTCCTCATTGTCTTTTGAGATTTTCTTTCTGTATGTGGGCTCCAGGGTGCATTTTCATCACACACCCTGGCCTTCTTGAGGTTGAGAAAGGATTTCCAGCAGAGAGGTCTTGGGTAGAGTTCTTGCAGTGGGGATCCTTTTGGAACTAAGTCTGGTATCAAACAGCATTCCACTTTAGGGAGAGGTGATAAGGAGGGCCACACAGCATGAGTCAGCAGGGGTGTTGGCTGTATTTTCTTGCCATGGATCAGGTGTGGGTCTGAGACCTATCTGTTTGCTCATGCCCACATATAACATATAGTAGTTAGATTAGGTATAGCTTAAGAAAAAGAGAAGGGGGAGAGCAAGAAATAAGCCACTTTGGTGAAAATACAAATTATATAAAAAAAAAAAGAATTAGCTACCTCAGGATAGGCTTTCTCTGCAGAACTGTGCCAGCAGTGGTCCTCAAACTAATGGCCCGTGGGCCACATATTGTATTTGTGTCTGTTTTGTTTCTTCATTGCAAAATAAGATATATGCAGTGTGCATAAGAATTCGTTCATAAGCTTTGTTTTTACTATAGTCAGACCCTCCAATGGTCTGAGGGACAGTGAACTGGCTCCCTGTTTAAAAAGTTTGAGAACCCCTGTAAGAGTAGGCTCTGGGACACCCTGGCTTCATTCTAGAATCTGTGAAAAAACCAAGATCTCTAACTTCAGAAGACTGACTTTGACAACCAGGACTAAGCAGAACATTTCCTGGGACCATCAAGAAAGAACTGGAGGTGGACAACTAACATGCCCATTGCCTATAGTCGTATTCTTTATGAGTAGAGATACCCTGTATCTATTTGGACAAGGAATTTTCTTTCTGAGTTCCCCAACATTTATAGTTCCTATGCAAACACAAACAAACAATCCCAGAAAACTGACACATCTGCCCCCCTTTGTCTTTATATTACTTAAATTTTATTTCTATCTTCTAGATAGGGGCTACCTCCTTTTTCATAAAATCTTTCAAAAGAAATTATTGTTCTGCCTCATATTTCTATGTCTACCTACAAATTGAAAAAATAAAAGCATGTGAATGGGACCCAGGGCCAAGTGGTCTAAGGGAAAAAAAAGCTCAGAACTAAATATTCATGCAAAAGTCAAAGACAATAGAATCAAGAGACCCAAACTATAAGAAGCTAAACACAAAATGGATCTGATACACTAGCAGTCTAGGTTCTAAGGGTGAAGTTATGGGATGCATTCTGGGAACACTGGTGGAGGGAGGTCAACACTGGTGGTGGGAATGGCCCTAATTCACTGTCACTATATGCCTGAAATACAACTATGAAGGATCTGTAATTCACAATGCTCTCAATAAAACTTTAAAAAAAGAATAAAGTGTAATAAATATAACCAAAATGTCCTGTTTAAAGTATAATTTAACCCTCTTGAGTAAACATGATGCCTATTGAAGATGGTTTCCTTTTGAAGTAAATTGTTTTGAAAACATTCTTTTTTAAAGATATTCTTCAGGTCAATATTTTCCTTGTAGTCATTTCATCATTGTCACTACTTTTATATTTTCTTTTTGATCAGTGAATTGGCTATATATAATGCTTGTAGTAAAGCAATCTAGAAATTAGATTTGTCAAGAAAACAAATGTGATCTTAGGTTTTTTCAGTCACCTATACAGATCTAAATATGAAGATTGTGAATGGTTGTACCTGACTCATTTCATCTGGTAGTATTTTATCTAAGATAGTAGAGTACTTGCTTCTCCCTCTGTGTTTCTCTGCTGTAAAAAATATTTGTTTTATGGAATCACAATATGATGCAGCTATTCTTTTCTTTCTGGTGCAGTAAAAATCAGAGTGAAAATCAGAAGCTTACAAAGCAGAACTCAAAATTTCTTTACAGGAGGAATATTTAGACTTCAAATTAAATTCTACTGCCACTTACGCCATATTTAAAGGTTTTATCCTACATACATACCACTTTGTTGTACAAAGTAATTTACAATGTTGCTATTATTGTGCCATTTTTTGAATTTATTTCACACCGTGAGACCACATCCAGGTGCATGGCTGCCAAGACATGATGGGGGTTGGATGTACACATGTTATCAGAGATTTAACACATAGTCTCACACATACCAGGCATGTATTACTTGAGTCACATTTCCAGTCCAAGGATTATATGTCTGTATATAAATACATAAAGGAGCAATTGTATAAAGATGTGGCATTTCAGAAATATCATTTTATGACAACTTTAATGCAGATCTTTTTATCTCAGGCAAATTGTCAAAGAAGTGTTCATTAGCATAGGATATTAGATTAGATAATATTCACACTGTTTGAACTACAATATAAAAATTTTGAAGTGTTTTTCTTTTTAATATTTTATTTCCAATATATTGTCATTTTGACTAAGGTTTAGTGTTTTTATTATGTCCAGTAAAAATATGTTTTATTGTGCACAAAATAGTTGTAACGTACAGGATACTCTAGCATCTTCTTTGGCTCAGAACTTTTCAGAAAGAAAATGTCTTGATTTGTGTAAAATTGTATGTGACCATCTAATTTATGATTAAAATACTCAGTAATATATTAAAGATAAGTTTATATTAGATAATAACATTTAGAGATCCAGAGCAATAGCACAGCAGTAGGGCGCTTGCCTTGCACGTGGCTGACCTTCAACTGACCTTGGTTAGATCCCCGGAATCCTATATGGTTCCCCAAAGCCAGGGACAATTTCTGAGGGCATATCCAGGAGTAACCCCTGAGCATCACTGGGTGTGGCCCAAAGATAAAAACAAAACAAAACAAAAAATAACATTTAGAGTTGTGGGCTAAAGTTTATCTTGGGATGTCCTATAAAGCCTCAAAATGTTGTTCTCTGGCTTCATCTATATCACTGTGATAAGAAAATTAAGTGAAGGGGCCAGAGAGATAGCATGGAGGTAGGGTGTTTGCCTTGCATGCAGAAGTATGGTTGTTCAAATCCCAGCATCCCATATGGTCTGTCCCCCAAGCCTGCCAGGAACGATTTCTGAGTGTAGAGCCAGAAGTAACCCCTGAGCGCTGCCGGGTGTGACCCAAAAACCAAAAAAAAAAAAAAATTAAATGAAAATATTTGTACCAGGCAAGTGTTATGCAAGTATCAGATGTTATCTGAAATTTATGTGAAAGCTAATTACCTGGGTCTTTAATTCCTGAAGCTTCTAAAGGTTAATATCCATTTTTTCATTGCTGACAATTTTATCATTCGATAACATTATAAAATGAAACCTAAATAAATTCAGAGAATTTAATAATTCACATTTCAGAAAATAAAATATCACTCAGCAGGAATTTGTTGAATATGCCAACAACTTCCTGTAAAACATACTTTGTAAATTACTCACATAAAAATAATTAGTATTTACCTAGAAGTGTCTATGTTTGATAAAGTATTTTAACTATGTTTTTGGTCATTGCTCCACACACAGTGGCACTCAGTGGTTACTCTTAGCTGTATGTTCAGAAATCACTCCTAGCAAGCTTGAGGGACCATATGGATGCTGGGTATCAAACCTGAGTCAGCCATGTGCAAGGCAAACACCCTACTCGCTATGCTATTGTTCTAGTTTCCTTACATATATTACTATATAGAAGATAATTTAAGTTTAAAGTGTGTAGGAATATAGAGTCAAATATTCACCTATCAACATTTCAAAGGCCCATCACTTCCTTTTCTTCCCTGAGTAATATTCCATATTAAGAAAGCACTATAGTCATTTTAAGAAATCACTCCATACACAAGGTAGGGTACTTTTCTTATAAATAGCCAACCAGAGTTTGCTTTCTGACATTATATATGATCTCCTAAGCCAACCAGGAGTAATTCCTGAGAGCAAAACAAAGAATAATCCCTAAGGAACTGCTGGCCCAAAAGAAAACAAAATAAACAAACAAAGAAAAACGAAGTGACTCAGTTATTGGATAAAATACAGATTGCTTTCATTTTTTCAGCATTATATAAAAATTTAGAGAACACCTTACTCAAAATTTTTATATAATGCTGAAAAACTGAGTAAGGTCTCACTTATAGAACCAATTTGTTATTTGCAATCAATGTCCAGGAGGACATTCACGAGGAGATATTGTTTCATTGTATACATAATTTTCTTAAATGTATACTAAATTATCAATGTGTTAACAAAGTGTTTGCATTGTTTATTCATTCTCATCAGCAATATGTGAAAGATGCACTTTCTTCACAATCTTTCAGCATTTTATCATATCTGTATTGACAGCTAGATAATTGTCCAAATATGAAGCATAGTGGTATGGAGATCAACTGCCTAGACATCCTTAGGAGATTTAGAAGCTTCTCAGTGAATCTCACCAGCCCTCTAGGCTCAATGAGAAAACAGTATCACTAAAGATTTAACCATCATATGTAAATTCTCAGGCCAAATATTCAGTGATACCATGATGAGGATGTCTAATGAGCTTAAAGAGACACATATAGTCAGCAAAGAATAAGAAATTATAAGTTTAAATAAAGTAAGCTGCTATAATTATAAGTGATAGAAACTAAGAACATGGTAGGTGATATTAAAATAAAAGCACAACAGAAGCTCTGAAGAGAGCATCACAATAATAGAAGCAGAGCAAAAGATCAAAGAACTCCAGTCTAAGTAGGGAAGAACAGGAGATGGAAAATGGTTTTAAAAGAAGTGAGCAAAATACCAATATACTCTGGGATGCTCAAGATGACAATATAAGACTCATTGAAGTCTCTTAATAATAGGAACTTGCAACTCTAATGAGGAAACAATAGTTAAAAAAAACTGCTATAAAAATTTACCAGAGTTAAATACTCAATCGAGTACCCAGCTCCAAGAGACCAGGAGGGTCTCTGCAAAAAAAGAGACACAACTAGGAAAATTGCAAAACATTGTACTGAAAATGACAAAATTCAAAGATTGTCAGAATTTTGAAAGCAGCAGCATCAAAAGAATAACTTGTACAGAAAGAGAAACTATTGAGATACAGTGCTTTTTATGTACTTTGCTCCAGGATCATTACAGTTGAGACACAGGAAACAAAATCTCATGCCACAGATATAACCTGGGTTGGTGATTTGGAAGCCAAGTGCACTACCTCCTCTACAGCTCTGGCCCCTATAATAACACACAGTCAAAAAATATTTATTGGGGCTGGAAAGATAGCATGGAGGTCAGGCATTTGTCTTGTATGCAGAAGGATGGTGGTTTGAATCCCAGCATCCTTGAGCCTGACAGGAGCGATTTCTAAGCATAACCCCTGAGCGCTGCCAGGTGTGACCCAAAAACCACACACACACACACACACACACACACACACACAATTATCAACTTCTGGTGATATAAGTTATCCTGTCTTGACTATGATGAATAATATAGCAATAAATTTGAGAAAATAAGAAAATATTTCATCTTGTTTTCATTCCTTCTGGATATACATGCAGTAAGTTCTAGGCCTCTCATGAATAACATGATTTTGTGATTAGTAATACTGTATGATATACTTGAGGTTGGTGAGAGAAAAATATCAATATCTTCGATCAAAATATATAATATGTGATCTGATGAAAGTATTATCTAAGGCTGTAGAATTAATCATGCAATACATATGGATATCAAATCAGTACATTATGTAAATTATCTCTCTTTAACTAAATTTAAATTATGTCTTAATAAACCTGGAAAACATGAGTAAATGATCAGTGTTAAATAGATATTTAGGGAGCATCTGGAGTGATAGCACAGTGGGTAGGCCATTTGTCTTGTATGTGGCCAAACTGATTTTGATCCCTGGCATCACATATAGTTCACTGAGCACAGCCTGGATTAATTCTTGAGCACAGAGCCAGAAGTAACCCCTAAGAACAGCCAGACATGGTCCAAAAACAAACAAACAAACAAACAAACAAAAAACATTTAGGGAACAGTATAGTAAAATGATGACCACACTATTGTATAGCTCACATTAAGAGTTAGAATAAACTAATTTACACCCTTGAACTTCAAATGGCTTTGTCGTCAATTTGACAGGTTAAGAGAGAAATTTTTTAAGCATTTTTTTACCAAATTTTTAGCAATATTTGGATATTCAGGGATCTTAAATTTGCTATTATTTTTTTCCTATAATTGTTTTGCTTTGGGGGCATAATCCGCAGTCCTCAGGGCTCTGTACTCAGGATTCATACCTGGTCTGTTCCAATGGATCATATTGGTGCCTGGAACTGATCCCAGGTGCAAGGCAAGCATCATACCCACTGTATTATCACTCTGGTCTGAATTTACTATTCTTAATCTTCTGTAATGCTGTCTCAATACAATTACATTAAGAAAATAAAAGTCCAATGAAATTATAATTAAATTATGCCACCACATGGAAAAAAAAAAGAAAACATGGCTTCAGCTGAAAGTTACATGAACAGCTGGCCTTATGTTTAAGAACATTTGACCATTCTGCCAAAATGACCTAATTTGCACAAATTCCTCCAAATGAACTTAGGTAAAATCTTTAGAGATGCAAGTATGATACATGTGTCCTGTTTTGAAACAGTTTGAAGAAGTTTTGTTATAATATAAGTACATATGAGAAATGCATCCTTCTAAAAATCTGTTGAGAAAGCTTTAATATATGGAATCTGTCCTTTGATATATTTATTATGTTTCTTCTTAGTTTAGAAATTCAAATAAATATTTAAATATACATGAACAATTGAAAGAATAAATTGAGAGGGAAGCTAGAAATAATAATGTCTGGACCTTTTAGTATATGATTCTTTAACCTTCTCAAAGTTTATTTGCAAAATTGAAATCTTAAAAGTAGAAGTAATTTATATGATTCCAAAATGTAGGGCAGAGAAAAAGCCTTTTTTCTTTCTATATTATTTATAATAAATACATTACAATTCCTATACAGCAAACTAGCTATTTTTAATATTGCAATCCTATAACAAATTAAAAGTAATAAATATTTGTATTTAATAAAATATAACATCATAGCAACTGAAATAAAATTACTTGAGTTATGAAATTAATATTTATCTGCAGTATGTAAAGTTTAGCATTTTAATGAGATATGGACTTCACTGTATTTTAAACACAGGAAAATCCCATACTGATATAATCTACTATTATATAATTAGTTTTGTAATAAATATTTTTTATAAATTATGAGACCCATAAAGTTAAATTAATTAGGAGAATTTAGTAAAAAGCACTACTTTTTCATTTTATTCTACTTTACCATAAATGTTTATGCAGACAAATAAACATCAGATATATATTTATTTTAAAAAAAGAAATTTTAACAACTGCTAAGGTTCGAGTGTGACATTGGTATTTTTATTTTATCTTAGGACTCTCACTTTAAAATAGACTCAAAAACACTGAGGATTTTTTGTTTTTTGTTTTTGGTTTTTTTTTTGGGGGGGGCACACCCATTTGATACTGAGGAGTTACTCCTGGCTATGCATTCAGAAATCAACCCCTGGTTTGAAGGGACCAAATGGGATCTGGGGGATGAACCACTGTCTAGCGTAGGCTAGCACTGGCAAGGTAGACACCTTACTTCTAGTGCCACCTCTCTGGCCCCCAAAAAACTAAGACTTATAGGAAAACTGTGGCAATAAAAAATACAGCTATTGGAAATATATCAGGATTGGACTATGTTTTAAAAATGGATACCATATCTACCCTAAATTTTCTTTCTTTTCTTTTTCCTTTTTGGTTTTTGAGTGACACCTGACAGTGCTCAGGGGTTACTCCTGGCTCTACACTCGGACATCACTCCTGGAAAGCTTAGGGGACCATATGGGATGCTGGGATTCGAACCATCGACTTTCTGCATTCAAGGCAAATGCCTTACCTCCAGGCTTTCTCTCCACTCCTGAATTTTCTTTTATCTCGTTACTTTCATTATAGAGGAAAAGGGAAAATCACAGTCCATAAATTCCATTCACACAGTTGCTCATGAAGGCCAAAAAAAGAGAAACAAAAGAAAATATAGGCTAATTTTTCTCAAGGCAGAGCCTTCTATTATTTCAAGAAGTAAAATGAAAATAAGTTTCTTGAAAGTCTCTGTTATATAGTTTTGCCTATAAAAAACGTAACCAAAAAATAAGCAGGCTGACAAAAATATAGCCAATGAACAGCTAAACTTATGTAGAAAAACCAATAACTCTTTCTAGATGAAAGAGAAATGTCAAATTGAGATTTATGACTCATGTATGTACTTGTTCATAACAGTACTTTGAACTCACTTAAATCATTCTATTAAGAATTCATTTGGATTTCAAAATTCAGTCACGGAAGTAAAAAATACTTGAAGATAATTAGGGCAAGTAGTCAAAAAATGGATTCGTGAGACATTTTAAATCAATATTCCATTGACTGCAAAACACTTAACGAAAAATTCATTTTGTTGGAAGATTATAATTTGAAACAGATAGAATAGTATTTCATTGATAATTTATTTTAATAGCAAAGTTTGCAATAAAATATGATAAAGTAGACTAAAATAGATAACGAAAGGTAAATATTGCAGTGATATTTTACTCAAAATATATTGTCCTAAAATAAAGGCTATATTACCAAAAACCTTCGTAAAAATGCTAATCATGTAATATTTTAAGTTTTTGTAAACTAGAGAATTTTAGTGTGATTGTTCTCAGATATAATAATACCCTTTTGAGAAAGATATGCAAGTATTTCTAACAATATTAGAAATTATAGTAAAACTGAAATGTATAATATTATTTAGTTTATCAAGATGATCTTAAAAATATAAATAACCTAAATAACCTAGTATAAGATTAGTGCACTGTAAACAAATCCTAAACTTTCTTTCATAAAATGTTAATATATTCTAACTTTCTATTAAATGGTATTAAAACTTGCAGCAATGTTTAATAATGTATTATGTTTTCAAATATTTACTTCAATAGATTGATTATATTGTTTCATATATAAATTAGCTCAAATATATTATTATATCAATTTATATATTAATTGCATATTAATTATATCAATTATATTAATCCAAATTTAATAGATAATGATAGAGTAGATCATCACATCACCAAGTTATAAGTTATAAAATGTATCTTTGATTAAATTTTTTGGGTTTTTATTTACATCCAGTGGTGCTCAGCGCCTAATTCTGCCTCTGTATTCAGAAACGATCCCTGGCAGTCAGTCAAGAGTGCTGGTGAATCCAGTTCAGCTGTATGCAAAACAAACACTCCATATGCTGTATCATTCATTTATCTGTCTCCTAACATTACTTACTGAATAAATATAAATATAGTATAAAGGTATAAAAAAGTAGGATCATGGATTATAGAATTAAGATGCTTGTCTTCCATGTGGTTGACCCAATTCTATTCCTAGCAGTGTCTCTTGAGCACATAATCAAGTGTTAGACCTAAAGACTATGGATGTGGTCCAAATCCACCATTAAAAAGTTAAAATAAACAATGCAACAATATTTAATATAATCAAAACTTTCTTCTGGGATTTTATATTAAACTTTAATTGAAAGGCAAGCATGCTAATGGCTAGTTACAATATCATAAATCCTGTTAGCTATCTTGTTTTATTACTTAATATGTACAGTTGTATTTTATTTATGAGAGTCTTTATTTTTATATGGAAAAATTTAAATTCAAAAGAACTCTGTAGACTGTTCAGTCAGTTTTAAAGTTAGTGTTTAAGTTGAAACACTCCGCCCAAATATGTTCATTTTCATTTTTTCACAATGTAAAGAACAGTGTACATAAGTTTAAAAATAACAGAATTCCCTACATATTCTTCAGACCCATATGTCTGATGAACAAAGAACCATTGTTATATAAATACACAAAATTCAATAACTATTGTTTTTAATTTGGGGCAAGCAGAATCTTATGGTAGATCGAATAGGTTTTTTTTTTTAATCAGGGTCAATCAGTTCAGTAAAGTAATGTTCCAGAAACATAATAAAGTTGAAAGAAAACTCCCATAAAAGGTCTAAGAGTATAACAGTTTTTCTCTAAAATGAGATGTCACCATGTTGAGGCATTTAGCACTCTGAATGTATATTTAGCTTCACATATAGGGTCATTTTTGAAGAAACATGCCCCTGGTATTAAAACAGCTTTTAAAAACTTTATATTTTTCATATGAATAGATGGTTTCTGTATATTTGAAGGAAAGAAAGTAAATCCCATAGTTAATTCCCATTTGTAAGTTACATTTGGTATAGAACGTTATCTTGATGACTGTGTATAAGGAAGCGATTCTTAAAACTGTTCCTGATTAAAAAATATGTCCAAAGAATGTCTTGTAAACATCAGTTTTAACTAACTTAGATTAGATTTAGCAGTAATTCTTAGAAACAAAGCAAAGATAAAAAGATTTTTCTGTTCTTTGGAGTATTCAGTTATAAAAAGAAATACTTTTTCTTGCTGAGTTCAGTTAGGAAGGACATTCCAGAAACTTGAATAGATAGGAACAAAAGTTGAGGATAGTTTGATGTATGTGATCATGCTGAATGGACTTCTTTACTCTAGAACTAACACCTTGTTTAACAGGGAATAAAGTGCTCCCAAGATGTCCTGTCTTACAATATTTTAATTGTTAGCATTAAGAAAAATCTTGCAAATCTGGTTAAAATAATGTAAGATCATTGGAAGTATTTAGGTTATTTCTGTGGGTTCTAACTGCAATCAGCACTTTCTTTTGAAGCATGATGGGGATTATAAAAGTAGAAGGCATATTTGTAACAAAGTGCTGTATTAATTATTAATTATACAGTCCTTGGTGGTGCATGATGGAGTCGGATGGATGTTGCCTGCAGCCCCTTTAGGCAAGCAAGTCTGAGGGTATCAGGACAATGGCGAGGAAATGATGGACAAGCAGTCAGTTTTCAGGAGACATGAAGCTTTATTATAAGGCCCTAACCACCATGTGAGGCTTCTAAGCTAAACAACCTCTGCAACATGCTGTCTCTCATCTCTCTCTGCTGCTTCTTCCTGCTGAGTCTCTGTCTCTCCTTACCTCCAGGTAACCCCTTAAATTACCAAGCACAGACCCCTCCCAGCTATGGGAGGGTCTATCTCTCTAGGTAAGATAGGCAGGAATTTGGGGAAGGGTAACAATAGAGCACTGAGAAATGGTGACAGCCAACAGTAAGCTGGAAGAGATAACACTGTCTCATAACACTCTCCGAAGGAAGTGTGGGCTCTCGCATACCTTGATTTTGATCCATTGATTCTGATTTTGAACTATGACCTTTAGAAATCTACAGAAATGAGTTTATGCCAATAAGGTAAAGTTTTAGGTGACATATAACAAATATAAGATGCTCATGTGTTGATTTTAGCACCAAGGCCGTCAAGTAGATGTAGTCATCTAATTAAGTATATCATAGTTTACAACTTCAGACTCTGACTTTTGGTGATAACATTTTTTTAAACTAGTTTTCCTAAGGTTAAATGTTTATGAAGCACATCAATAAAGGTTGTAGGTGCCATAATAAAATAAATAATAAAGATAAACATTGTAAGATCATAGATATTAATTGCTAATATACAATTATTCCACAAATTACTCAGAATTATTTTAAAATTGTCATTGCTACAAAAATGACAAAAATATTTTTTAACTTTCTTAATCAAAATATTGTCTATAGGGCTGAAGTGATGCACAGCGGTTAGGCATGTATCTTGCACACAGCTGACACAGGACAGACCCGGGTTCAATCCCAGGATCCCATATGGTCCCTTGATCCTGCCAGGAGCAATTTCTGAGCACAGAGGCAGGAGTAACCCCCTAGCACCACCGGGTGGAGCCCCCTCCAATAATAAAATAAAACCAAAACAAAACAATATCTATAGTATTTTCTTGTCTCTACAATTATCATGTATGAAGGAATTGATTGTGAAATGAAAGATAGCTATATTGTCCTTTGCAATGATAAATGTGAGGGTACAGATGTTCCCCAAAGAAAGAAGAAGGTTAAACATGTTTAAACCTTTCAACTCTGACAAATTATCACAGCTGTTTGGAAGAAATAAATTACTATAAAACAAACTTAGTTGGACAAGCAATTCAAAATTTTTGAGAAATTACTTTATGTCAGTTCTGAAATTATAATCTGGTCAGTGATTCTGTGTTCATGCTTCATTTAGAAAGGAAAATCTTAGTCCAATGGTAATCCTCAGATGCCACCCTATAATGGGAAGGACAAATTGATATATTTGGAACTTTTTTGCCTAACTAAATAGGAACACACAATTCCTTTTATTTTGTTCTCATAGGGAAAAGTTAACAGCAAGGAACTCATATCCCTTCTTCTCAAAGTTTTCTGCAGAGTGGCTCTACAGAGTGTCTCTCCAGGGTCAAATGTTGTTGCTTAATAATAAATAAGGTTTAGCCATCCATCTCTATGCATAATTATTGTATTTCATTTTACTTTAAATGATTTTTGAGGTAAATTCATATATAGTGAACATGCCATTTACAAATATAGTATTAGATGACCCGAGACAGATTAAATAGTGTGTGGTAACAACTGAAATAATTTCTTGGGGGCAAAATAATAGCACTAAGTGCAGGGTACTTGCTTTGCACACAACTTACTGGGTTTAAACCCTGAATCACAGGATTTAATGAATCCTACTAGGACTGAGCCTTGAGGGACTCCTGAGTACTGCTGAGTGAGCATCTCACAAAACCAAACAAAATACAGTTACAATTGTACCAAATTTGATTATCTATAACTTAGAACATTGTAATGTTAAAGTCATCTATAAAAATTGAGGTAATACATTGGTTTTCTAAATAGTTTAGAAAGTCAAAATTGTCTTTTCATGATAGGTGCCAACAATTTGCTTAAATTTTAAATAACATAAACAAAGAACCACAATTTTATGTAGGATTGCTAGGGTTTTTCTTAAATTTATTGAATTCCTAATATAGTCAGTTATTCTAAAACAATGATGACCACTGTAAAAAATAGCTAGAATTATATTAATTGTAACATTTGGGTCAAGAAAAATCAAGTTTTTGGAGCAAAACATTTTTTTGAAGAGGCACAGGAATGATAAATTTGAAAACAACAGTAATAGAAAAGAGATCAGACTGCTAAAAGGATAATGGTCTCCAAATCAGAATAAGACATTCAAACTGATTGAGATTTAAGTCTGGGTTTTTGTTTTTCTTGTTTGCATAGTGTCTGAACACAGACCAAAGATTTTGCTTAATATAGCAAATATGAAAAAAGTAACTTATGGATCTGAGTCCATTAAAATAAAGTACATAGAAATTATTTTAATTGCTTCATGGAATATACCCTTTCTCCTCTGCTTTATTTTCAAAATCTTAAATAACTTAATAAAAATTATATTTAAACTTAAAAATTATTTACTTTAAATGTAAGCACTAGTTTTTAAATTTTCTTTGTAGAATATATGAGTCCATGGAATATTGTGTTTATGGCAAGTAGTATAAACTTGAAACCCAAATAGAAACAGTTTCTATATATTTAGGTAGCACTCAATATGTTGAGTTATTGTTTTTATCATAGTGGAGAACACCCATGATGGAGCAGAAGTCTTCCATACACTACAAAAGCACCTAGGGGAGAGTAAATGAAAATGCAAGGAGTCTGTAGTCATTCCCATGACAGTATACTTCAAGGATGGAGAAACCCTGTATCTCTTCCAGTGGCCGGCAACCTCTTTTTTTCAACTAAGCCAAATCTCACCAAAACCACGTTTGAAATATATTTTTGAAAGCCACACAGGGCGCGCACTGACAGAGGTTAGGAGCAGAGTCCAGACTCCTGGAGCGACTGCCCGGCACACAGAAGAGCCAAATTAAAGGTGTAAAGAACCACATGTGGCTCACGAGCGGCAGGTTGCCGACCACTGTTTAGGCCAATGGAATTCCCTTTCTAATGTCCCCATATTTATTGTGCATATGCAGGATTAAAAAAAAAGTACAAAATAATATTTTTAATTATATATTATTTATTTTTGGGTTTTGATTTTTTTATTTCCATTTTTTCTTTTATTTTTAAATTTTTTTCTTTTTGTGCTCTGTTATGTTTTTTATTTCAGGACTGTAGTTATTATGTGGTGCTTGTCTTTATTGCTGTAGTGATTACTGGATTTTTTGTTTGATATTTCCTTTTGTATTGTGTGGTGTTTAGCTTCCTTTTTCCCTTTCTTCTCTCAAACTGAGGTTGAGAGCCTGGACTCCGCCCATTTTCTGCTTATTTGAATTTTATCCCATTTTATTGCTTTTCTTTTCTTCAAACAGAACCACATAACTTGAACCATCTAGTTCCACCTTTCAAACTGAGGGGGAAATAATGCAGGGTACCAAGACAAAACAGTTGTATGATCACTAAGTAGTAAACTAGACACAGAGGGGACCACTTATACTATCAGCCTGAGGTGGGGGGGTTTAAGGGTGGGAGATATGGGATGCAAGCTGGGAACAGGGGTGGAGGGAGGACAACTTTGGTGATAGGAATTCCCCTGATTCAATGTTAATATATACCTAAAATATTACTGTGAAAGATATGCAATCCACATTGGTCAAAGAAAATTATCATTAAAAAAGAAAAAATATATATATATACTGGTGATAAGTATAATATTAGAATTTTGTGTATGAGAAACTATTACTGTAAGCTTAAACATTATTGTAAATCATAAACTTTATTGTTAACTACAGAATATCAATTAAAATGAAACAAATTAAAAACATGTAAAATTAAAAAATTGAAAAAAATTAAAGCACTGAAAGGACACTCTATACTGTGATTGGGAACCCTGGAATTTTAGTGGCGGTGTCATAATCTTACTTCCATTGGGAAAAAAAAGTGAGTTTAAAAAAGTAAGAAATATGCTTGAAAAGTACCATTGATAAATAGATAAGAAATTGCTAAAGGTTATAGGAATTGTAATTATTGGGAAACTGGGCCACAACTGGTGGTGCTCAGAGGTTACTCCTGTCTCTGTGCTCAGAAATTTCCCTTGGCAGACTCAAGGGCCCATATGGGATGCAAGACATTGAACCTAGGTCAGCCACATGCAAGGCAAATGTCTTACCTGCTGTGCTATCATATCACTCCAATTTCAATCATTGTTTTTATGGCTTATATTGTCCAAAAATTCATTAAAGTCTTTTTATCTAATGACCATGAATCATTTGTTAACTAAATGTAGATGTGAAAGAAAAATAATAAGGAATACACACTATGCATCCAGCCTGCAAAGTCTACTAGGTAAGCATTTTGCTTTTTAAATTAGAATTTCCTCAGTGAATGTTCTTTGCCTTGATTGAAATTAGCTTAGTAATTATATGTCACCTAGCTAGAGGGAAAAGCCACAGAGAAGTTCCATAAATACTAACATTAATTAACCTTTAATTTATATTTTATTATTTTCAAAAGAGACTTATATAAAGATGTAACAGAAATGGAGGGACAAAGAAGAGAGGATGGAAAAGAAAAGGTAAAGAAAATCTTTACAGTATTTTATGGAAAGACCTTCAACATTGCCAAGGCTCCACTTAATTTTACATTTCAGATCCAATTGTACTATTTTTATAATGTTATTTCTGGACTTCCTTAATAGAAAAGCAGATGTGGCAGAGGATTCAGTTAGGGAGAGTAAGTCTCCGGGGAATAACTGCCAATATTTTCTTTATCCAAGTACAACTTATTTTAAACTAACGCAGCAATAAGAATGGAAGTCCTATTCAGCAAAATGAATATTCTTTCAATATGATTGCCACCATATCCATTCTAATGATGGGATATAATGACTTGTGGCTCTGTAACTAATCTGCAGTAATGCAAAATTCCTTCAAGTTGTAAGGGAAGAAAAATAATTCTTCATCCATCCTTCAAGAATTTTGTATAGCATGCACTGAACTAGTAATATTAATATAATACTAATGATAAAATGTTAATAAAACAAAAGGAAACACACATTTGCATTCCTCCTATCTTGTCTGAGATATTCAAGATATTTGTGAAATTTCTTTAAAAGGCCCAAATAACTACTTATATAGCACCTTCAATTAAAGACAATAGATGGGGGTAAAGTGGAGGCTCTTATGGGATACACCAAGGCAAAAGACTGAGAAAAAGGTGTGGTAATTAAGCAGCTATAAGTCACTGCCTTTTCCATTAAAAGGTTTCTGAGATTAAGTCATATTCCATTTTCTGGTACAAAGAAAGACAACTTACTATTGGAGATTGCTCCAATTAAATACATTTCTCTCCAACAGCACAGCTTCCCAATTTTTAGAACTATTTTATGTCTACTTTATTATTTCTTTTATTTTTAATTTTTTTCTTTTTTCTTTCATTTTTCTTCTTTTATTTCTCTCCTTTCTTTTCTTTTCTTTTCTTTTCTTTTCCTTATTTCCTTTCTATATTCTTTTCTCTTCTTTTTTTTTTTCTTTCCTTTTCCTTTTCTTTCTTCCTGTTTTAGAGCCACATTTGGCGGTGCTCAGAGATCAGTCCTAGTTCTGCACTCAGAAATCGCTCCTGGCAAATTCCAGAGACCATATGGAATGCCAGGAATCAAATCCGTGTTGGACGTGTGCAAACAATTCAGTTCCTACTTTGTTCTTTTAACTAATCAAAATCAGCTAAAAATAATTCCTCATGCCAGAGTAATATTTTGGGTGACACATTTTGTTTCAAACTTCAAACTTAAATAAGTTCCAAACTTATTTAAGTGGAAGCACCTTCTTTAAAATTTGAAACTATCAAGATTAATTTCCTTAAAATAGTCTAAGAATATTTATTTATTGAGCAGCAATTTTAAATCAGAAACAATTTACACACCACTGAAAATCAGAAAGACTAGGAGAAATTCTGTTATGTGTTCTTTGTAAGGCCACAACTATTCAGGTCTTAGAGAACCATATGGACTATTGAGGTTCTAAACTAGGTCAGCAGTGTGCAAAGAAAATGCCTTGCCCTCTGTACTATATTTTCAACCCAAAATCTGCGGAAAGTTTTTTTTTTTTTCAGCTGATGGAGAATGTTATGGGTATCTACTCAGTAGAGACCAGAGATGTTGTTAAACTTTCGTCAATGCACAAGACAGCAAATCATTTTCTGGTTACATGGCTAGTGCCTACAGCACTGATGTTAAGAAAACTTGACATATTATGGCTAATTTTGTGACCAGTAAAAATTATTCCAATTCAGCTTTTCTCAAAAACTGAGATATTGAACAAGGCACTGGTTCTATCTTACAAGGTAAGCAACCTAAGTTCAGACCAACAGTGATATAAATTTGTACAGAAGCTAGAACTTATATAGAGTATGGATAGATACCCTAGCCCCCAAAAATTATATAAATGACAACTTTAGTACAAGTAAGAGCTATTCCAAAGTTGTCTATCTTGTTGATTTATTGTAAAGTAATTTAACAACAGACACAAAACTATGAACAATAAATAGGAGTTGCAACCTATAGCGCATACTAAATTTACTTAGAAAGAATTTTAAATTTCTAACCAAAATATCTACAAACCAATGTATACTGCTAATAGAAAAATTGAATATAGCAAAATCACTTTGCAGAAAAATACTTTAATTATGTAAAATATAAACCTCAAATATTTAGATTAAAACCACTAACACTTTTACAAGACACACTCTGAAATATCTTAGATTTGTTTTATATAGCGAATACTAAGTTATCTGAGAACAGATATTTTACTTATAAAATTTTACTTATTTTATTAAAATATATATTGTTGATATGAGCAAACAATTTAAAGCTACTAGGTATTATTTATTGGTTTTATTAATTCCAAGTATATGTCAGGTTTAAAATTTATTTTAAATAATACCAGGAGGCTCTATTTCTGGCTTAAATGTATGACAATGAATGATGATGATAATTTTTTTGTTTTGGGGGGGCCACACCCAGTAACGCTCAGGGGTTATTCCTGGCTATGCACTCAGAAATCACTTCCTGGATTGGGGGGGACCATCTGGGATGCCGGTGGGATCAAACTGCGGTCCATCCTAGGCTAGCCAGCAAGACAGACACCTTACCTGCTCACGCCACATCTTCCGGCCCTTTAAATAATTATTTTGCAATCAACCCTGTTGAAGATATTTAAAATCTCACTGTTTAAATTCTTTACTTGTGCTTAAAATATAATCTTGTCAAAGCAAGTAAGGCTATTCAAAAAATACTTTATGTCCAAGGACCTGAAATTCCCTTTGCTCTGATTACTTTGGTTTCAAAATCCATTACTTCTTCAATACCCTCTTCACAACAATTTTACTATGATTGCATTGTATCAAAAGCTCTATCACTTTTTTTATACCAAATAATAGCCTCTCCTCCCTGTCCCCCCCTTTTTTTTTTTGGAGCCAGAAATAAGAAGCATCTTCACTTTGATTATACTTGAACAAAGACTAAATAGTCTGTTTTCTTTTCAGACAAGTTTGCTATTGTATTTGTCATTTTCAGGATTTCACTACTATTTGCAAACCACTTAAAGTTGTATTCTGAATAAACAGAAATTCTCATTATAAGGACAATGACAAGCTCATAGTACATGAAACAAACAAACAAAAAAGCTTTAAAATAAGATCAAGCTCAGCACCTACTATATCAAAATAAAAAACTTTAAAACAGAAAATTTATTTTAATAAATCTAAAGGTTTCCCTATCAATAAATTAGGGAAAAGTATGTTCCTATTCTGGCATAGATAAGGCCATATAAATGAAAATGTAAGCTAATTTATCATGTATGAAACTAAAAATTAAATATTGATTATTTTGTGAAAATAAGAGAAAAAATTCAGTTAAAATAAAAAACTCTGAAGATAGTTTAAGACATCATTATATTTTCAACAATATACGTTAAATATTATTTACCTCCTTTATTGTCCTCTTTTATCTCATTTTCATTGAGGAACTCACAAATAAAAGATTCTCGTTTAATTATATTATTTATACTTATGTCTATACAGTTCCTATTCCTACAAGATAAATTATCATCACTAATGTTTTTAAACATGCTTATTAATATCTTGGAAATTTTATGGATCAAAAGATTTGGCTAACTGAGTTCTCTGTCCCAAGAGTCATACATGGCTAGGACCAGTTTTCAATTAGAACTGTGGTATCATTAATAAAAATAACCTAGTAAGACTATTGTTCCAATTTCATAATGTGTTTATCAAGAATAATTTTTTTCTTATGGGGCTTTGGGAGATTGAGACTCTCATATCTTTTTTTGGCTTTTATCTTTTCAGAGATAACTAAGTTCTTAATTATCTTCATAACTTAGCTTAATTTTCCCCAAGACCAGTTCATGATCTATCAGCAAACTTCATCAAAATCAGCAAGGGTTAGTTTCATAGAAATGACAGAGGGGCCGGAGAGATAGCATGGAGGTAAGGTGTTTGCCTTTCATGCAGAAGGTTATCGGTTCGAATCCCGGTGTCCCATATGGTCCCCCGTGCCTGCCAGGAGCAATTTCTGATCATAGAGCCAGGAGTAACCCCTGAGCACTGCCGCGTGTGACCAAAAAAAAAAAAAACACACACACACACACACAAAAAAAAGAAATGACAGAAAGGTGTGATATTTATTGTGAAGTAGAGGTCATTCTTGATGATCTGTCTGTATTCAAGTAGAATGAATTAAAGGGAAATATCTCAACCATATCAATCATCAGCAAATCTCTTACTATCACTCTGCCTCTCCCTTTCTCCCTCCTGCCCTTTCTCTTTTCTCTCTCTCTTCTTCTCTGTTTTACACATACACATATACACACACTTGCACACATACACATGACAAGTACAGTGAATTAGAGATGACTCTGAGTACAAAATAAAAGGTTTGTACCATGTATCACTTTCCAATTTATTCTATATAATCACCAAATATAATAAAAATGTAAGGTATCAGAAATTTGTAGAGCTATCCTAGTCTCATATGTAATATTACTAAATAGGTAAATCTTATTTAGTTCTTTACCTTTCAGGAATTCATATCAAAGATACTTGTGTCTATTTACAGATAATTTTAGTTAGGTAAAAAATAAACAATAAGAGAGACACACTGGGACTTGGATGTGCAAGTGAATTATCACTGATTACATGACAGTATTAGGCATTTCATATACAGTAACATCTTATTATCATACACTTGTAAGAAGTCAGGACTCTAATTACCTTAATACAATAAAAGAAGTGAAACCAGAGTAAAATACTTTGTGCAAAGGCACATAATAAGTTTGAGAACACTGACTGAATACAAGAAATTTAAATCTAGAGCTTTCAGTTATTATCTTATTTCTTTATAGCTTCACAATTGGATTTAGTTATTTAGCTAAACAAAAACATATTTAGAACAAAGTACTAAAGCAATAAAATTTGCATAGCACTGGAAGGTGTTGGTATCCCTGAGGAAAAAAGTGTGCAATGAAAAATAAATTGAATATTTTAAAGTTTGAAAATTATGTTTATGGTTAAATGCTTTGAATATCTATAAGAAAATCTCTCAATAAAAACACAAAAGTGGAAAATTATATTACTTCATCTCTCCTGATGGCTGAATAATATTCCATTGTGTATATGTACCACAGTTTTTTTTTTTTTTAGGCCGTTCATTTGTTGAAGGGCATCTTGGTTATTTCCAGAGTCTGGTTATTGTAAATAGTGCTTCAGTGAATATAGGTATGAGGAAGGGATTTTTGAATTGTATTTTTGTGTTCCTAGGGATATCTTAGGAGGGGTATAGCTGGATCATATGGGAGCTCAATTTCCACTTTTTTTGTGTAATCTCCATATTGTTTTTCATAAAAGATGGACTAGATAGCATTCCCACCAGCAGTGAATGAGAGTTCCTTTCTTTCCACATCCCAGACAGCACTAATTGTTCTTGTTCTTTGTGATGTGTGCCAGTCTCTGTGGCATGAGATGGTACCTTATTGTTGTTCTGATTTCCATCTCCCTAATGATTAGTGATGTGGTGGATTTTTCATGTGCCTTTTGGCCATTTGTATTTCTTCTTTGAGGAAGTGTCTATATATGGATGGATATGAAAATTATTTTACGGGAAGAAATAAATAAGAGGTAGATAGACACAGAACAGTCTCACTCATCTATGTGACTTAAGAAAAATAAAAGATATTATTATAATAGTATTCAAATACAATACAGATAAAATCTGGAATGACAGGCCAAGATATGGAGCTTTCCATAAAGAGTGATGAGAACACTTAGAGAAATCACTACACTAACAGCTATCATGACAATGTTAATAAGTGAGAAAAGTAGAATGCCCCTCTTGAATACAGACAGGGGGTGAGGGAGGACGGATATGGGGGCTTTGGGGGTGGAATGTTGCACTGGTGAAGGAAGATGTTCTTTTTATGACTGAAACCCAACTACAAACATGCTTATAATAATGGTGCATAAATAAAGATATTACTTAAAAATACATGCATAAAAGTACTGTAAATAAATTAATATGGTTAAAAATAAAAAAAAGGAAATACAAAGATGGGGAGCTAGAGCAATAGCACAGCTGGTAGAGCCTTTGTGTTGTAAGCATCCAACTGGGGTTCAATTCCAAGCATCTAATATAGTCCCCCAAGCCTGCCATGAGTAATTTCTGAGTACAGAGCCCAGTGGAGTTCCTGAGTGCTGATGGTGGGGCCCAAAAACGAAAACAAAAAAGAAATACAAAGTGAGCTGAACCTTTAAGCCTTAAAAATTTTTAAAAAATCAGATTCAAATTATATATAAAATCATTGTTGTCCCTACATTTTAATCCACCAATTATTTTGTGGGAGTACAGAAATAATCACAGCTTCCCTTTGTTTGATCTTAAGAGGAAATAATGATGTTTCAGCAACTCAAATTTTAATTTTGGGGTAACTCTTTTGAGAGTAATTTCAAAATTAAATATTTGATTATTTAAATATTCAATATTTAATATTTCGATAATAATTTTAATATAAAATGGTATTTTTGTATTTTATAATATCTAAAATGCCATTGCTCCACTCCAGTCCTATAAGGGTATGACCTTTAATTTCCAGTAGATTAAGTGCTTATACGACTATGATACTTTGGAAATTTGGAGTTCTCTATATAAAAAATGCAATGGTAATGAGTAAAACCTTTAATACTTTAAAATAAACACCAAATATAAATTTTACATAAGTATAATTCATTGAGTAATTATTTGTTGTTCTCAGCAACAATCTCAAACACTCCTTTCTTCTATCATTTCCTTTTACCTAAAATTTACCATTATAAACTTTGAGTTTATTAATAATCTATATAAACACAATAAATTATTTTTACCATATGTGCAATGGCTGTATAGTAGCCTAGTAGATTCCAACCTTTCTTTCATATTTTCAACCAACTTTGAGAAAATTACCATGTTATGTGATTTATTTAATCTCTAAACGTTTAGTGTCGTGTAGTGTAGTTTTGGACTCATAACAAGTTATTTTCAGGGTTTATGTTTGGCTCTGTACTCAGAGGTCATCCCTGCTGTTCTTCTGGGAATCAGAGAGGATAATGTGTTGAGGACACTATGCTGGGGCCTGATCTAGAGTTAGCTATATGTGTCTAAAGAAAGCACATTACCTGCTATACTATCTCTCTCTTCCTATGCAGTTAATCAGTGGCTATGCTGTGTTTATTGTCTAATTTTCTTGAGGACATAATACAATCCACTGCTGGTGGGAACGCTGTCTAGTTCAACCTTTTTGGAAAGCGATATGGAGATTCCTCCAAAAACTGGAAATTGAGTTTCCATATGATCCAGCTATACCACTCCTAGGAATATACCCTAGGAACACAAAAATACAATACAAAAATCCCTTCCTTACACCTATATTCATTGCAGCACTATTTACCACAGCAAGTCTCTGGAAACAACCAAGATACCCTTTAACAGATGAATGGCTAAAGAAACTGTGGTATATATACACAATGGAATATTATGCAGCTGTCAGGAGAGATGAAGTCATGAAATTTAACTATACATGGATGTACATGGAATTATGCTAAGTGAAATAAGTCAGAGAGCAAGAGAGAGAGAGAAATGCAGAATGGTCTCACTCATCTATGAGTTTTAAGAAAAATGAAAGACATTATTGCAATAATAATTTTCAGACACAAGAGAGAGAAGGGCTGCAAGTTACAGCTCACCTCATGAAGCTCACCAAAAACAGGGATGAGTTTTGTTAGAGAAATTACAACATTTTGAACTATGTTAATAATGAGAATGTATGAAGGAAATAGAAAGCCTGTCTAGAGTACAAGCGGGGATTTGTGGGGAGCAGGTAGACTTGGGACATTGGTGATGGGAATGTTGCACTGGTGATGGGTGGTGTTCTTTACATGACTGAAACCCAAACAACACAATCATGTATATAATCAAAGTGCTTAAATGAAAAATATAAAAAAGTTAAGTTTGTTTGATATGGCAAAGAAAATACATAAAAGCTATAATTTTGTGATGTTTTATGGAGACATTTAATCAGGAAATAAAATCAGAGCATAATCATTAAATCTGTTCATTAAACTTGGTCCCACTGATTATTTAAAATTTTATATCTATGTAGCATGCACTGAAAGCATACATTAGGGGCCGGGCGGTGGCGCTGGAGGTAAGGTGCCTGCCTTGCCTGCGCTAGCCTAGGACGGACCTCGGTTCGATCCCCCGGCATCCCATATGGTCCCCCAAGAAGCCAGGAGCAACTTCTGAGCGCATAGCCAGGAGTAACCCCTGAGCGTCACAGGGTGTGGCCCAAAAACCAAAAAAAAAAAAAAAGAAAGCATACATTAATCATTCTCCATCAAAATTTATACATAATAGGAATTTTAGTTTATTTAAAATGATTGTCCCCTGTAGAATTTTTGTTGAAGGTTTGTAACAATTAAGGTAGTTATAATAAAGCAGGATAATGAGCTCCCATGTTTGAATTCAAGAAACATGTGAATATATTAGATTCCTTGAGAAAAGAATTTCACAGTTTTGAGCACCAATAGTTATTTAGCACTTTCATTAATGAAAACCTAAGAACTCTGACATCTCAGTACAATCAAATAATATATATCCAGAAGAAATGGAAGAGGAAGGCCAAACAGTGGATCCAAAAGATTAAAAAAGAAAAAAATGGCCTGAGACTGGATTTTATCAGAGTTCCTACTGGTGAACCTGCCTGTTTCAGAGGTGGGTCAGGACATATACACACTGATTCCTGCTGATTTCTGCCGGGAGTCAGAAGGACGCAGAAGTCATCTTGGGCCATGCGATTTCCAGTTGCCTGAGACTGGATTTCATCAATGTTCCTGCTGGTGATCCTGCCTGCATCAGAGCTGCCTGAGACTGGATTTCATCTGCATTCCTGCCAGCGATCGTGCATGCTTCAGAGGTGGGTCGTGACATACACACACTGATTCCTGCTGGTTTCTGCCAGGAGTCAGAAGGGTGCAGAAGCCATCTTGGGTCATGCTGTTTTCAGCTGCCTGAGACTGGATTTCATCAGCGTTCCGGCTGGTGATCCTGCTTGCTTCAGAGGTGAATGTCAATTTTCTGCATGACCCTGGAGACCACAGTGAAGGTTTTGGAGGCAGCTAGCTCTTTCACCTTTGTCAGTAAGAGGATGGAAAACCCCAACCATCTGAGGGGATTACCCATTTCAGACTAGGATTAAAGTTCTAAAGGATTTCTGGGAACTCAGATGCCAGCATACCTATCTGCCTGTCTTCTGTGCTGCCCTGCAGTTTTGGCCTGATTTCATCCTGTGTGTGGCTCATCTGCGGAAAGCTCACCTTGCCTGGAGCCTTCCCTGGAGGTGAGTTTACACACCCAGAAAAAGAGGAGCCAGAGGAGCACCGCTGCTCTGCTTCACAGTTGTGCACATCATTTAGACAATGAATACAACCACTACACGTAGAAAAACCCACAATACAAGTGTGACAATGTGCCAGACATAGAGGATGACGATGGCAACTATGATGACTTTAACATGACCAACCAACTAGTCAGTCTCTCAGATAAGGACTTTAGAGTTACTCAAAGAATGGGAACAAATGAAAATAGAAGTCTATGATAAGCTCAACAGAAACAACTTAAGAATCATTGGAGTCCCAGAGACCCAGGAAGAAAATCTCCAGGAAGAATCAATGGTCAAGAACATAATTAAAGAGAAACTACCATAGCTAAAGAATACATGCAATCTAATCCTGCATGCCCGAAGAGTACCAACTAAAGGAGACCCCAGAAAAAAACACCCCAAGACACATCCTAGTCACAATGACGAATCCCAAAGATAGAGACAGAATTCTGAAAGCAGCAAGATCAAAAAGAGAAATTACATTCAAGGGAACATTCTTGAGATTTACTGCATATCTGTCACCGGAGACACTCAAGGCCGGAAGGCAGTGGTGGAACATAGTGACAAACCTCAATGAAATAAATGCTTCGCCTAGAATACTGCACCCAGCAAAACTCACTTTCAGGTTTGAAGGAACAATACATGCTTTCACAGACAAACAACATCTCAGAAACTTTACAGACTCAAAACCATTCTTAAAAGAAAAACTGAACAAACTACTTTAAGAAAAGACGGACCAACAGATACACCAAATTTCATTATAAAGATGGCACTAACTCTCAGGACAATTCTTTCTCTTGATGTCAATGGACTAAATACAGCAGTTAAGAGACACAAAGTGGTTAAATGGATCAAAAAACTCAATCCAATCTTCTGCCGCCTACAAGAAATGCACCTGAATAGTCAGAACAAACATAGACTCAAAATAAAAGGCTGGAGGAAAATCATCCAAGCAAAAAACACCCATAAAAAAGCTGGAGTGGCCATACTAATATCAGATGATGCAAACATTATACTTAGGAAAGTTGTAAGGGACACAAATGGACATTTTGTATTAATCAAGGGATATGTACAGCAGGAAGAAATCACTCTCCTAAACATATATGCACTGAATGATGGCCAGCAAAATATTTAATAAAATTGTTGACAAATCTGAAAAATAATATCAATAACACAATAATTGTGGGAGACCTCAACACAGCATTTTCAACACTTGACAGGTCAACCAGACTGAAACCCAACAAAAATATACTAGAAATGAAAAGAGAAATGGAAGAAAGGGGCCTAGTAGATATATACGGGACACTCTACCCCCAGAGGCCTGGATACACATTCTTCTCTAATGTACATGGGACATTCTCCAGGATAGACTACATGCTAGCACATAAAACATCTCTCCATAATATTAAGAGGATAGAAATTGTGCAGGCTACCTTCACGGACCACAAGAACCTGAAATGATATGTGAAACACAAAGGTACATAGAAAAATAAATTTAATACCTGGAAGTTAAACAGCCTAATACTGAATAACCAGTGGCTCCGAGATGAAATCAGAAAGGAAATCAAAACCTCCCTGAAAACAAATAACAATGGAGACAAAAACTATCAGAACCTATGGGACACAGTAAAAGTGGTACTGAAAGGAAAATTTCTAGCTTTGCAAGCATACATCAGGAAAGAAGAAGGGGCATACCTGAATAGCTTAATGACACAGCTCATAGAATTATAAAGTACTCAATTAAAGGACCCAAAAATAGGGAGACAGAAGGAAATAACAAAGCTGAGAGCAGAAATCAATGAAGTGGAAACCCAAAAAACAATCCAAAAGATCAACAAAAGCAGAAGTTGGTTCTTTGAAAAAATAAACAAGATTGATAGACCACTGGCAAACCTAACAAAGAAAGAGAGAGAGAGAGAGAAACTTGATAACTCATATTAGGAATGAAAAAGGAGAGATCACTACTGATATGGTAGAGATTCAAAGGGTAATCAGAAACTACTTTGAGAAACTCTGTGCCACTAAAAATGAAAACCTGGAAGAAATGGATAAATTTTTGGACTCCTGTAATCTTCCAAGGTTGAATGAAGAAGATGTAGCATATCTAAACACAACCATCACTATTGAGGAAATTAAGACTGTAATCAAATGTCTTCCCAAAAACAAAAGCCCAGGCCAAGATGGATTTACTAATGAATTCTTTCAAACCTTTCAAGAGGAATTACTACCAATCCTGGCAAGACTCTTCCATGAAATTCAAAAAACAGGAAAACTTCCAAATAGCTTTTATGAAGCCAACATCACCTTGATACCTAAACCAGACAGAGATGCTACCAAAAAAGAAAATTGCAGAACAATATTGCAGATGAATACAGATGAAAAGATTCTCAACAAAATCCTGGCAAATAGGATTCAATGCCTCATTAAGAAGATCATCCACTATGATCAAGTAGGTTTCATCCCAGGAATGAAAAACTGGTTTAACATTAGTGAATCTGTCAACATAATGCACAACATCAACAACAAGAAAAATAAAAATCACATGACCATATCAATAGTCACAGAGAAAGTATTTGATAAGAACTAATACCCATTCTTGATCAAAATTCTCAGCAAGATGGGAATGGAACGAACCTTTCTCAATATAGTTAAGGCCATCTACCACAAGCCAGAGGCAAATATTTTCCTCAATGGAGAAAAACTGAAAGCCTTTCCTCTAAATTCTGGCACAAGAGAAGGCTGTCCTCTCTCACCACTCCTATTCAACATAGCACTGGAAATACTTGATATAGCAATTAGGCAAGAAAAATATATCAAAGGAATCCAGATAGGAAAGGAAAAAGTCAAGCTCTTGCTGTTTGCAGATGACATGATACTCTACCTAGAAAACCCTAAAGTCTCTATAAAAAAGCTTCTAGAAACAATAGACTCATATAGCAAGGTGGCAGGCTAAAAAATTAAATATATTGGAATCAACCTGACTGAAAATGTGAAAGACCTATACAAAGAAAACTATAAAACTCTGCTCCAAGAAATAAGAGAGGACATGTGGAAATGGAAGCACATATCCTGCTCATGGAATGGCAGGATTAACATCATTAAAATGGAAATACTCCTCAAACCATTCTACAGATGTAATGTGATCCCTATAAAGATACCCATGATATTCTTCAAAGAAGTGGATTAGGCACTTTTGAAATTCATTTGGAACAATAAACATCCTAGAATAGCTAAAGCAATCATTGCGGAAAAGAATATGGGAGGAATTACTTTCCCCAACTTTAAACTGTACTACAAAGCAATAGTTATCAAAACAGCATGTTATTGGAATAAAGACAAGCCCTCAGATCAGTGGAATAGGCTTGAATACTCAGAGAATGTTCCCCAGACATACAGTCACCTAATTTTTGATAAAGGAGCAAGAAATCCTAAATGGAGCAAAGAACGCATCCTCAACAAGTGGTGTTGGCACAACTGGCTAGCCAATTGCAAAAAAAATCGAACTTAGACCCCCAGCTAACATCATGTACAAAGGTTAAATCCAAATGCATGAAAGACCTCGATATCATACCCAAAACCATAAGATATATAGAACAACACGTAGCTAAAACACTTCAGGACATTGAGACTACAGGTATCTTCAAGAAGGAAACTGCACTCTCCAAGCAAGTGAAAGCAAATATTAACAGATCGGAATATATTAAACTGAGAAGCTTCTGCAACTCAAAAGAAATAGCACCAGGGATACAAGAGTCCCCACTGAGTGGGAGAAACTATTCACCCAATACTCACCAGATAAGGGGCAAATATCCAAAATATACAAGGCACTGACTGAACTTTACAAGAAAAAAACATCTAGTCCCATCAAAAAATGGGGAGAAGAAATGGACAGACACTTTGATGAAAAAGAAATACAAATGACCAAAAGACACATGAAAAAATGCTCCACGTCACTAATCATCAGGGAGATGCAAATCAAAACAACTATGAGGTACCACCTCACACCCCAGAGATTGGCAAACATCACAAAGAATGAGAACAAGCAGTGTTGGCGGGGATGTGGAGAGAAAGGAACTCTTATCCACTGCTGGTGGGAATGCCATCTAGTTCAACCTTTCTGGAAAGCAATATGGAGATTCCTCCAAAACCTGGAAATCGAGCTCCCATACGATCCAGCTATACCACTCCTAGGAATATACCCTAGGAACACAAAAATGCAATACAAAAATCCCTTCCTTACACCTATATTCATTGCAGCACTATTTACCATAGCAAGACTTTTGAAACAGCCTCGATAGCCTTCAACATTTGAATGGCTAAAGAAACTGTGGTACATATACACAATGGAATATTATTCAGCTCTCAGGAGAGATGAAGTCATGAAATTTTTCTATACATGGATGTACATGGAATCTATTATGCTGAGTGAAATAAGTCAGAGAGAGAGAGAGAAAGATGCAGAATGGTCTCACTCATCTATGGGTTTTAATAAAAATGAAAGACATTCTTGCAATAGGAACTTTCAGACACAAAAGAGAATAGAGCTAGAAGTTACAGCTCAATTCATGAAGCTCACCACAAACAGGGATGAGTTTAGTTAGAGAAATAACTATGTTTCGAACTATCCTACTAATGAGAATGTATGAAAGAAATAGAAAGCCTGTCTAGAGTACAGGCGGGGGTTGGATGGGGAGGAGGGATATTTGGGACATTGGTGATGGGAATGTTGCACTGGTGATGGGCAGTGTTCTTTACATGACTGAAGCCCAAACACAATCATTAATGTAATAAAATTGTTTAAATAAAAAAGTAAAGATTAAGAGTTTCAGAAGAACTCACACCACTTTATTGGCTTTGAGGACCAGTTAATAAGTCAATATATTATAGGGTTTCCATATTGTGTATAGTTCCTTGGGCTATGCTACTAAATTAATTCATTTAAAATTATTTTAAGTGGAGATCTTATGAGTTTAAACAGTTTTCATATTATTGAATTGTACTTGAAATCTAATTCACAAGCCCTCAGAACCAAAGTGCCTATGCTCTCTTCTTCCCACTGCCCTCATTCAGTTTTCTCTTCTTGGCAATATATTTGTATTTTCCAAACAAGTTTAAAAGACACTATTAAACCTAGACACTCAAACAATGTCTTTTCTGTTGTCTGAGATTTGTTTTCACACTGTCATGAAATGATCTTGAATTGACATTGAACTAAATAATATTCTTTGAGATCCTGCTGTGCTCAGTTCTCTTCAAAGTGGGAAAGTTCTTACAAAAAAAGAGAAGACTGGCAATAAAACGGGATTTTATTCCAACAAATAGAAGTCATTGAGTTCTTCCAAATACACGAAAAAGAATGGATACTGATCTGTTTCTATAAACATTGGAAAACGAACACTGCTCTGCCTACACACTCATTTTAGTCAGGTGAAAATCATCCACCATAGAACTGTCAGGGGGATAAAATTGCGTTGTTTCAGCACTAATGGTTTGGTGATTTGTTATGGCACTTATTGGAAACAAACACTGCATTTGATATGACAACAGGGAGAATTTGTATAAAGTTAACAAAGAGATGTAACACTGCTTAAGCTTAGTTTTAACAGAGATTTTCCTGCAGGATCACTTCTATATATCAAACACAAAGGTAATGTTTACCAGTATAAACAACAAATTTCAATAATTCACAATATTCTCTGCCAAGTATTTCCTCAAAGAAATAATTTTCTGTGCCCTTCATATATGCTTAGTATATTATTTTTGGCTCAATATGGCATCATATTTTATTATTATTGTTATTATTATTATTATTATTAGTAGTAGTAGTAGTAGTAGTAGTAGTAGTAGTAGTTTATGCTACAGGCAGTTCTGTCCTACAGCACCAGTGGGATTTCAATGAATCTACTTCAGGGAGAGTGGGTTTTGAGGGCGGCAAAATATTAATAAAATGATAACCATACACAAATGTTGTATATGAGGACCCATATCTTCTGGTATAGACTGTGAGACAATTTTACTCTTCCATATTAGTAGTATATATACACATGGCTTTAGTTGATTGTAGTCTTAGAACAGAGTTCAGTTGGAAGCCAGAGGATAAAATGGAGGCTAATTTCTTACATAACAAAGTAGCTCCTGGCCCTAGGTGTCATTGCTGATGTAAATTAAGGCATTGCAAGAATCCTGGTTTCTTTCCTAATAACAAATATCTTTAACATAAGAGAATAGTATTCTAGCTAGGGGTTAAGACCAACTTCCTATGGTCTGGTTATAGAAAGAGATAAAATTTATATGAAAGAAGTACAGAATTATACCTAGTAAATTCAATAGCCTAATTCTACACTGGCCAAACCTGTTTGTTAGCAGGTATTCAAAATGACAGAAAAAGTCCCAGAGGGCAAGTCATCCTGCTATGGTGTTCAAAGACTAGGAAAGAAGACTTTGTCTTTTTAAGATGCTATGTTTTGACTTGACTTTTAGATGTAAATAGGCTGACAGAAAAGAGACCAAGCTTGTCTATTATTTGGTGTGAAAATTTCTCTGGGAAAAGGAATTTGACAGACGCCCTATTTTAGCCTGTAAATTTACAAAGAAGAAATAATATTAAAGCCAAATAAATGAAAGAACATGTGATGTCAGTACCAAGACATGAATTTCAGAAATATCTCTTTGGGAATTCCTCAACTCTCCATGCAGGGCAAGAACTCTTAGCAGGCCTTTTGAGGAAACATGTGGGGTGATTCTAAGCCATCTTCTGTAGGAAAATCCGAGGATTGCATCTAGTGGGCCTGCTGAATTCCCCTTAAATGGAGATGTCTATGTCAAGGTGTGACAGGTTTAGGGGACTTAGCTGTCAGTAGTAAGGGGACTAAGTCTGGCTATGTGACCAGGTATCAGTTCTAGTGGTGTTTGGGGGACCTTCATATTGGATGCTAGGAACTAAACCCAAGTAAGTTGACAAGTTCATAGAAAATGACTTATCCACTGACTATCCATTTAGCGCCATGATATTACCTGTTAATTATGGGTTTGTAGGTCTGTTCATCCATTAGACTTACTTGATTTATTAGGGTCTAATTATTGATTTTTCCATCTACTATACTAGTCACTGAGCATGCTCCAGAGCACCTAACAATACACTTTTATCAAAAACATATATTTGTTTTTCCAACCAAATAATATACAAAAGTAAAATTAATTTCATTGGGGTGTGTAGGAAGGTATGTTCTTGTACTGTACTTCTGTATTTTGGGCTCAGAAATCACTCCTGGTGATGTTCTAGGAAACATGCAGAGATAGATGGTTACTTGGAAGACAAGTTCTGAAACCTCTATTATAGCTCCAGTGAATATACTTTGTCAAAAATTTATCACTTTACTGTTTATAAAACTTTCCCTTTCATTTTTAGACATATATTTAGTATTATTTCTAATGTTTGAAATTGTTTTACTTATTTATTTAAATAGGTGCCTCTGTCAGAGAATCAGTGCCTGACAGTGCCAGGAATAAATTGTTGAGCTCCAAAATGCTTACTCCCTAATTCTAGCTTTTGTCATTTACATGTGACATTTTATCTATATCAATTTTCATAACTCTCTAGGTAGTGGCATTTTTAGAGTCTTTCCTTTGTGATCATAATTGGGATGAAATGTTTTATAAAAACTTTTGAAGCAGCTGTTCGTATCTTAGAAATAAAAAACTCTGAAGTCACATAAAGCAGGACAAAATATCAAATTTAAAATTTAGGATAACAGAAAATTCCGGAGTAGAGGAATATTATAATATTGCTTTTAATGATCTAAAGGAAAGATTTTTTTAATTGTTTTCTATATATATGTATAAAAAAGAGGAGTCAGTAGCATTTACACTGAAAAATGGGCCATTGATTTTTTAATGTTTGATACATAATAAGAATTTAAATTCAGGTATTCTGAACATTAATTCTTATTATTTGCTTCATTTATACTTAAGGTAGAATAAAATTTGACAGGTTAGCGTATGTAGAATTCAAATTCATTCCATGTGTTTTAAATTCATAGCCAACAAACTTTCTATAATTTTCAGATTTCAGGAGTATTTGCCTGATTGGAGTTTTAAATGGGAGTGATTACCAGCTCCTGATTTTAACAACAGGACTAAGGTAGTTCTCTATATATGTCATAAGAGGTGTAGAAGAAATTACTTTCTTAAAATGAACTTAGAATTGGTAAATTAGGGGGCCAGAGAGATAGAATGGAGGTAGAGAGTTTCCCTTTCATGCAGAAGGATGGTAGTTCAAATTCCAGCATCCCATATGGTTTTTGGTGCCTAACAGGGGCGATTTCTGAGCCCAAAGCCAGGAGTAATCCCTGAGCTCTGCCAGGTGTGACCCAAAAACCAAAAAAAAAAATGCTAAATTAACATGGTACATATACACAATGAAATATTATGCAGCTGTCAGAAGAGATGAAGTCATGACATTTTCTTACACATGGATGTACATGGAATCTATTATGCTGAGTGAAAAAGTCAAAGGGATAAAGATAGACGCAGAATAGTCTCACTCACCTATGGGTTTTAAGAAAAATAAAAGACATTTTTACAATAGTTCTCAAAGACAAAAGAGAGGAGGGCAAAATAAAGAAATGAGGGCTGGAAGGTCCAGATCACTACATGAAGCTAACCACAAAGAGTGATGAGTGCAGTTGAAGAAATAACTACATTGAGAACTATCATAACAATGTGAATGAATGAGGGAAGTAGGAAACCTGTTTAGAGTACAGGTGTGGGGGGAGTGGGGAGGAGGGAGATTTGGGACTATGGTGGTGGGAATGTTGCACTGGTGAAGGGGGGTGTTCTTTACGTGACTGAAACTCAACTACAATCATATTTGTAATCAAGGTGTTTAAATAAAATATTAAAAAAAAGAAATGCCAAAGAAATAAACAAAAAGATATTAATTAAAAAAAGAAATCTAAATTGACAAAATGTAACAGCTGATATGAGTATAGTTACTTGAAGATAAAACATAATTTGTTTATGCAAGAATTTAGTTAGGTTTCCTAACAGAATATCAACAGATTTATCTAGTTATATTAAAGCATTAAATCTAAGAAATCTATCACATTTGTTGGTTCATGTTTCTTATTTGCCAATTATAAACAAGAGTTCCATTTCACTATAATATTGTTGGGTATTCTTCTGTACTTATCTTCCTTTCCTTCAAATAAAATGTGTCTTCTCATTGACTTACACATATATTATTATTCTAAGAATTGTTTACTTTCTTTGGCTTTATCTACCACACACTCTTTTCTACTATCTAGCTCCCTTTCATCAATAATACTTTTACTAAATCCTAAACTATATTTGATTATTGATTAAATACTTTACTTCATTTTTAAAAAATACATCAATATTTTTCAATGCAGGTATTAATACAAAAGTAAATGATTTAAGGACAATAAAGGGCTACTCAAAAATTTTATTAGAGGCATATATTATCATTTGTAACAGCACTGTCTAAAGATACTTTTGATAATAAATAATGGAGGGAAACTGGAAATTACATGGGTCTTTTAACCTTAAAGATCTCCCTTCCCGTTCCTTTTATCTTTACTCACCTAGTTCCCCATTCTCCCCCATTCCCTTTTCTTTCTCATAAGATTGACTTATAGTGTGTGTGATCTATTTTATTGAGACACAATTATGTATTTTGAGAAAATAGTTGATAGTTTTGAATACTATGAATACAAGTATAAATAGTATAATAGATAAGATTATAATAGAAAATTATACGACTTGATATTATATATCTTTATTAAATAATATAGATTATATATGTATAGTTGTATATACATGAATATATATACATATGATGTTCCAAAATAAAAATATTTATTTGGAATCCAATCTAAGGAGGCCAAAATAAAAATCACTCAAAATACATATTTCTGGAACTATTTGTGCACTGATAGCTCATTGACATTACTAAAATATTCTAAAATAAATTTATTATTTTTCACAGTGTTTGGTATATAGGTATATATGCATTTATGTATGACTTTTCTGGTGTGTTTCTAAACTTTAGTAACAGATTTTTTTGAAAATATAAAGTTTCATGTGAATGAGAGTCACAGAAATTTTAACTTAATTACAAATTAATGTTTGAACATAGCATGAAGTAGACAAACTATGCAATTTCACTGCACATATTATTGCATTTAAAATATTACTTTGTCTAAGACAGTGCTTCTGAAAATTATTTGATCTTTATATTTTTTTGATCTTTATTTTCTTTTTTTTATAGGAGAGATAAAGTTGTTTTATATTGCAGTTTATTTTCATTTTGATTTTTGTGCAACACTTGGAAGAGCTTAAGTAACAGTTACTCCTGGCTCTGTATTCAGGTATCATACTTGGGGGACCATATGTAATGCTGTGAGAGGACCATGCTGTGAAAAAACCTGGGTTCGCAGACTGCAAGGCAATCTGTTTGTCTTCTTAGATATCTCATGGACACAAGAACTTCATAATCTTTAGTTTGAAATGACTAAGTTTTTTTAGACCTCATTCTTTGTGTCTTTGAAGAGCCTTACTTACTCATATCATCTGATCCAGTATAATGTTAAAATGTTTGGCACTCCACATTATCTCTGGAGAAATGTACTTAGTTTCTAATAACTTGCCACCTGTTTGTTTTTTTCTATTATTCTGAACATTTACCATAGGTTAAAAATCCACTTGTGTGTTCAATGATATCAACAACCTTTTTGCAAAATTCTTATTTCTAGAACAGATGCTTCTACTTAGGAGGCCAGAACAAGATGTATTTTCAACGTTTTATCTCCTATTTAAATGAACTTTCAATAAGTTTATTCAATTTTGGAATTATTTCTGCATTCCTATTAAATTCCTAGTTCCTAGTTACATTTAGTTTTATTTAACACATTTCAAAATATATTTAAGTTTTGTTTTAAATACATAAAAATATTGAATAGAAGAATCTGTTTATGCCAAATATCGTATTAACATGTCTAATTCTGATTATAATTACTATCAGTTAGATAGTTTAAGATGAACAGTTGTTTTTGACAGAAAATATTTAAATAATTACTTTAAGGGTTTTCCCACCTTGTGTTTAAAAATATAAGAATCTAATACAGGTTAGGTGTTCTCTTGCCAGAGATAATAATTATATTCATTTAATATTTTATATTAGTTTTAGAAACTTAAGAAACTGCCATATTGGAAATACATTCAAACCAAAATTTTAATAGAAGTTCACAATCCAGAATTCAAAACTATAGCTTTGAAAGTTAAAGTATAACATGTAAAACTATGATTTTAAGTGGACATTTTTGGTAAAATTGATATATATATATTTGTCACTATGGTTCAAATTAAGACAAGTGCTATTTCATGAGCTTATAATTAATGATATATAAACTAGACTATAATCTCAGGGTATTTAGCATAAAAGTTATGATTTCACACCAGGAAGTTAATTTACTAGAGAGAACACAAAGTGAAAATATGAAAAGCTTTTAACTGTGATATTAAATATTTTAGTCTATGAGTGAATCATTTAGTAACTGATAGTTTTTCATTGGGTGTTTCAATTAACCTAATCTTCCTGATAGATCTACAACATCATATGTGAAATTTCTTCTTTTATAACATTTGTCCTGTGGAGTATATTTACGTGTTTTTTATTTCAATATGATTACTTGAAGATAATTTTTACTCTTTAATTAATTTTCTTGCCTTTAAATAAAATCAGTTAGTGACAAGAGGAAACTATTTTTTCTAAACTATATTTTCCATTGAGATATAATTGCATAATATAAATTTCTTTATTCCTGTAGCATGCAGTATTTATTGTTGCTTTGCAATATTTTCTTTTTTTTTTTTTTTTTTTTTTTTTTGGTTTTTGGGCCACACCCGTTGACGCTCAGGGGTTACTCCTGGCTATGCGCTCAGAAGTTGCTCCTGGCTTGGGGGACCATATGGGACACCGGGGGATCGAACCGTGGTCCGTCCAGGCTAGCGCAGGCAAGGCAGGCACCTTACCTCTAGCGCCACCACCCGGCCCCAACTTTGCAATATTTTCTTAAAATAAGCAATGTAAGATCTCTATTTTGTTCTTGCTTAAGCTAGATTTTGCTATTTTAAATCACTGAGATTCTATAAAATGTGATAATTAAATAGAGTAGTAATATGATGGAACTCTTTCTTTAAAATAGGAACAACCATACTCGACCTAAGTAATCTTTCATTGAGTATAATATTTTGTTCGGTTTATGTCCATGGCTTTATTTTTTTTTAAGTTTTTGGTCCACACCCTGTGATGCTCACTCCTGGCTATATGTGCTCAGAAATCCTTCCTGACTCAGGAGACCACTTGGGATGCTGGGAATAGAAACAAGGTCCTTCCCGGATTTACCTGTGCAAGGCAAATGCTATAGCTCAGGCCACCATGGCTTTTCTTTTTACAGTTTTCTTCAATTCCTATTTTGTTAAGAGTTTTTATCATGAGAATGTATTAAAGCGTTTTCTGTGACAGTTCAGACAGCTCATTTTTTCTGTCTTTTTAATGTGGTATGCCTAATGATTTTAATGTACTGAATAATTATTCAATTTATAAAGTAATTTTAATTAATTAATACATTTATAATACTGAATTCTTGCAATCTAAGATATGATTATTTAAATGTATAGCTGGTTTTACTTTGCCATTATTTTTGTATCCATATTTATTAGAAATATCAATTTAGTTTTATTTTTCTCCCATTTTCTAGTCTTATTTACCTACAAAAAATGTAGAACTCATGAGAAAAGATCTGAGAGTATTCCTGTGTCTTTAATATTTTAGAAAAGATCAAGAAGAATGTTAATTCCTTAAAATTTGAGAGTACTCTCCAGTAAACCATTTATTTCTGTGCTTTTCTTTTCTGAAAACTTATTATTATTTTAAATCACTAATAAATTATTGGTATGTTTATATTTTATTTCTTCATAAATTAGATATTTTAGATTATATACCATTAGCAGCTTATTTATTTCTACCAGGATAAAAGATTGACATATAATTTCCTAAAGCAATGTCATAATTCCTTTTTTGTCTTTGTCAAAAGTTTCATGAACATTTATTATCTATTTTAATCAATTCTTTTTGACTGTACTTTTTTAAATGGTATTGGTATTATTAATTGATACTTAGAGTGTGTTCAAAACCAAGCCCTACATCAGTATCAATATCTCTCTATTACTATCCCAATGTTTATACAACACCTTCACCTATCGTTTGCGTGCTTACATCAGTTTTATTGACCATATTTTAAGTCATTCGAACTAAAACTTAATACTCTATGAGTGACATCCACATCTTTCTTTCTCCAGAGAACTTAGTACACTTAGTGTGACCCCTTCCAATTTCACTCAGATTTTGTTTTAATAAGTACAAGTAACTGTATCTTTGCCAGTTTTCTTCTACTTTGGTTTTATAGTTTCAATTTTGGTCAGAGAAGTTACTATGAACAACTGTGATCTTAAATTTTCTGCACTTGTGAAACTTTGCTATAATTTTGTTCAAATTATTTGTCCTTATCTTTTCTAGAATTTTGACAATATCTATTAGTTTATTTGGGTGTTGCTATCAGTCCTCTCATGAATGTCTTGAAGTTATCTAGTTAATTAACCTCAAACCATCATTGTAGTAAGGCATTTCCTTGGTACTCTAGCCCCAAATTATTACCATTTAGAATTATCCATTCCCTTTCCCACTTTCTTTTTTTTATTACTTCTGTCTGAGAGAAAATATATATTATTTTATTTGTATATTTGTGTTTGGAACAAACTGTTTATTCTTTGAGATTGGAGGATACTATAATGTGCAAGGAATTAAAATTGTATCACTACCATGCAGGTCTATCAGCTTATATGCTGTAATATCTCTCTGGATTCCTTGAATATATATTTCATAGGTATATACATATTTCATTAAATGTAAATAAGTTTATATTATACAGCTCCACTAAAAACGGTTCTTGGCATAGAGCAAAAGGGTAAAACATAAATGTTGAATGATTAAAAGCATAGTCTTCATAAAGTGTTAAATTTTGTCAAGATAACACTATGAGTTCTATAATTATGGATAAAAATGTCATTTCCAGTAAATTGGCTTATACTGAAGAAAAATATTCATCCATCATTAGTAGTGGTGATATTCTAGAGTGTATGGGTATTCTAGTGTTGCTTCATTTCATAATTCAAACATCCCCTCAAGAACCTACACATTTTGAATTTTTTTGTTGTCAAAATTAACTTTCTGGTCTTATTTTCTATCATATACCATTAACTGAAAATTATTCTCAACTTTCTACAGAAAGTTTTCATTGCCAATCTAACAGCATTTCTATAATAATTCTCAAAGTCTATTTATTAATCATTTTTTCATTTTAGAATCAAGCAGGCTTTTTCTGTTATGAATTTGTAGAGCCCAACTCAATAATTAAATCAGAACCCATTTCTAGATGCAAGGTATTTTTAATTTTTTAAAGCACCTAGGATTTTTATCCTCTCTAGTTAATTTTGAAATGAATGGTCTATTTCTAGAATTATCTGAGAATGGCCAGAAAGGTATTATGGCAGAGGAGAGTTAGTAAATTATCTAATGATAATTTATAAAGATAAATTTATAAAGATAATTATCTAAAGATATCTAGTATGACCAGTGGGGCTGAGAGGAATAAAATAAAAAAGAAAAATGAAATTGTCCCTTAGGAAGCATTAATGTTCCTTTTTGTAAATTTGTCAAAGAACAAAATTATAAATGGATATTTAGAATTTCAGTTGCTTTATAAATTTTGTTTATCTACATTGATAATTTCTATTTAATTACTTATTTATTTCTGATGATGCAGCAAACCAAAGTTCTCAGGGAAACTGGCTTCTGGCCTTTAGAAAACCTTCTGCACAGTCTTTAAAGCTCCGGGGCTATCTTCTCCCAGGGATCATCCTTTGACACTTCATTATTGGTGATAACCAATTATATTAACTTTTATTTTTATTGTTTACCCACTGTTTGACTGACCTTTTGTAAACCATAGGAGGTAGTTAGCCTCTCCCCACAGCTCTCAGGGATTAAAGCTTTTTAAATTGTACTTCAACAGACCTTTAAGCCAGTGGGTTAACTATGAAGGTTTCTCAAGGCCCTTACTGAAAATTACAAATATAATTTTTGCTTCTGGGCTACTTATAAAAATCCTGGTCATTACATGTGACCTACTAATTATCACTTTTTCAAGGTAGTTATTAAGTTTCTTAAGGATACATTGATTCCCATGTTTGGTAGAGACCAGTGTTCCAATAATATTTGGTTCTTGTTTCAAAAAATAAAAACTTTGGTGATGAAGACAGCAAGAATCTGACCCACAATGTGGAAGATAATTAAAAATGTGTATTTGAGAGCTAGTTGTAGAAATAGTAGGGTATTAATATAAGTACTGATATTTCACCATGTTCCACAGCATTTAAAATGTTCAGCATTTAACAAATCCAAGTAATTACAAATTTCAAGTACTAGCAGAGTTTTCTCTAGACAAATGTTAACATATCTTTGAGAGTATAAAGATCATAAAATATAAATATTCTAAGGAAAAATGCTTATTTCTTAGTTACTTCATACCTCACAGGAAACATTTAAAATATAAACCTTGAGGAAAGAAGTTTTGGTTTTTCCCTTATGAAACCTTAGTACAAATTATACCTTTTGAATATTCAAAATATATCAATGGTCATAAAGAACAGATTAAATGTTTGATACTATAAAGTGAACAAGTCTGAAATTTCTTTTTCTTTTCTTTTTTTGTTTTTTGGGCCACACCCGACGGTGCTCAGGGGTTACTCCTGGCTGTCTGCTCAGAAATAGCTCCTGGCAGGCACGGGGAACCATATGGGACACTGGGATTCGAACCAACCACCTTTGGTCCTGGATCGGCTGCTTGCTAGGCAAACGCCACTGTGCTATCTCTCCAGACCCAAGTCTGAGATTTCTATAATGAAATGTCCTGTCTATGCATTTTAGCTTTTTCATTTGTACAGTTCTTATCTATAATTAGATATTTTTTCCTTTCTAGAAATATTAAGAAAAGAGAGGAAGAAATAAAGAAGTGAGAATGATAAAAAACTATTTTAAACTTGAGCTCATAAAGTTTAAAAATATAAATTATGTTCAGATAATTCTTTTAAATTGGATAATGTTCATAAAAGAGAGAAAGGTTACTGTATATCAATACACAATCTAAGAAGGAAGTTGCAATAAAATAAAAACAAACCTGGTAATAAATACAGAAATGTCTATGTACATATTTAATTTCACCTTTAAGTATGTAAATTACATTTATGAAATGTTAGAGTGTCTGTGTAATACAAAATAAATGCATTTTAAAGGTATAAAATAAAACAAATATATGCTGTTTTCAAAAATACAATAAATTTGGAAGAATAAAGCACAAAACAAAACTAAACTGTCATTGCATTAAACAATCATAAGCATAGATTTTATACATATGATTCTGAATATCTAGCCTTTCAGAAGGTGACTTTTTTATTTATTGGATTTTTAGATTTTTTTTTAATCTACATTATGTTATTCACATTTTCTGATCGGGAAAGATATTTGTCACAGTACTGAATATAACTCATGTTACCCAATTGAGTTCTTATTTTAATAAAATAAAAAGGAAAAAAAAAAGTCAAGTGAGTACATGAAAAAGTAATAATAAAAATGCTAAATTATCATTCTAATAGAAAATAACCATTCCATGAGTTGTGAATTTGAATTTAAGCCTTGGGGGAAAAAAACCACGGTTTCTAATGATAAATGTTAGGTCATAGTAAGTGCATGCACTTATTGTTTCAATCCTCAATACAAATCCAAAACAAAGGCTTAAAGCCCTTATCCTCTTTTCCAAGAATGTGTAGAAATAGCAGGAAATTAATTTCAGTCATGTCTGTAAGATTCGAATGTACCTACATTTTTCTTTGAACTATAATTCTTTCTAAACCAATCACAACTAAGGACTTTGGAAGGTGATTGTGGGAAAGAGGAAGTCTCAGTTTCTTCTTGCCAGCTGATAAGAGGCTCCATTATAGTTTCCCCATTGTACATTCGAAATATTCCCGTGACTTCCACGATCTCTTTGAAATTGAGGGAATCAAGGCCATAACATACGAAAAAAATAGATTCATTATGCCTTCCTTGGCTTCTCAAAGAAGGCTGAGAAATAGTAACATATCATACCTTAGCAAAGAGTCTTAAAGAAACAAAAACTTATAAGAAGATAGCAACTTCAGTAGACTAGAGTTGAATATGGGGATATTCGACTAATCTTAAGATCAAGTGAGGTTTGCACTTAATAGAACATCTCTGGGGAATAAGTTCCCACTTATACTTTGTAATGTCCCAATTATCCCACTTTATAAGAAGCACAATGACTGAATTTTCCAATAAAAACCCTCTACAAAAGTACCACATCTTGACTTAATCCTATTCAAAGTTCCTATTCAAAGCAAGCAAGTTTCTTTGTCTTGTAGTATTCAATAACACTTTCTATCTTTCTAACTCAAAATCTCAGCATTTTTATTTCACTCGATATTTTCATTTTTGAAATTTTTAAAGAACCTAGGAACTATGAATCAGTACTGAGCCACTGAAACAATTCTTGCATCAATTGGATGTGCATATATATTCAGAAAACAAGGGAATTTATAAACTTAAAAATACTATAGAGGATATTTACTGTGATGACCACACTTGGCAGGTTTAAAGTATTTCTAAAGGACAGATTAAAAGTTAGTTTGAATACTAAACAGAAGTACTATTCAAAAGTAATTATTTCTATATTAAGCTGAGAAAATGTATTTTTAAAAAAGTAGAGGAGAAAATAAAGTTGGAAGTATATTCTGAGTCAGATTTTGCATGCAATTGCTGTAAAAAGAATATACTTTAACAATACCAATGATGAACCACCAAGAAAATATTTAGATTAATAAGACAAAAGGGGGCCAGAACTATAAGCACAGTGGTAGGGGCATTTCCCTTGTATAGCGGCTGACCCAGGACGAGTCCCTGTGTTGATCCCTGGGCATCCCAATATAGTCACCCAAGCCAGGAGCAATTTCTGAGAAAATAGCCAGGAGTAACTCATGAGCATTACTGGGTGTGGCCCCAAAACAAAAACAAAGACAAAAAGTTTTTTACTCTAGATTTCTTTAAAACTTTGCAAATAATGATTTATAAATAAAACGGGATGTATGATTACGTAAAATACCATTTAAAGTGTAGAGAGGCTAAAATAAGAATCCAATGAGAACAGTATAGAAGACATTAGAGTTTATTGTACTTTGTGATAGGATTGGTTAACAGTGGGTTTGAGGTTGAGAATGAACAAAGGAAAAAGCTACACATGTTAAAATGTTATAATAAATCATACAAATGAGAATGACAATTGAGGAGAATGACAGATTAAGTCAGCGAAAAATACTTCATTCAATATTTAAAAATGCTTAGTTGGTATTTTTGAATGTTTAAACAGCACAAAGCATAGAAAATCCCATTTAGTCAACACATATTAAATAAGTTTAACAATGAGCACAAGCACAAGTTTTATTCCTTAAATAATGGCATATGGATTTGGTTATTTTGTCCTGTTTTCCATCTGACCTTCGCTATTCCATTTAGAAAGAAAATGTCAATTTCAGAGCAATAGCATAGTGGGTAAGGTGCTTGCTTGCATATATTTTTTACCAGGGTTCTATCCTTGGCACTACATTTGATCCCCAGAGCTACTCCAAGAGTGAACCCTGAACACAGTGCCAGAAACAATTCTGAGCAAGAGTTGGGTTCAAAAAGCAAAAAGGAAAAGAAGTGAAAATTTGGGGAAGATACACAATTATATATTATAAGGTTGATTATATAAAATTACTAGCAGTGTAATAAATTGCTGGACATGCTAGTAACTCAAACTGTGAGAGTTTGGTTATAGTTTTTCTGCTTGTTAGTGTTAGTTGCTTCTTTTAATGTAAAATAGCATCTAAATCATTTCTGAGGTTGGAAATAAATCATTGTCTTAAATGTCAATAGAAAATTACCCTACTCAAAAGAAGTATAAGAATTAAGATCCTAGATCCTCACAAATGGACAAGGTAATTGGAAAATGATACCTGTTGTGCCAGCGCCTGCAAACAGATCCTTCGTGGAGTTCGGGAAAAAATCCGCGGGGAGAGAGTGGGCACACGGAACAGCGAATGACGGAACAATATTGTAGAAATGAATGAAACCACACAGATTGTATGGGGGACTCGCGTCTAAACAGACGAAGACAATTTTATTTTTTTGAGCTGGCTGACTTTAAAGGTTAGAGACTTGGAAAGCAGGTGCAAATTCTTGACATCAAAGAAACTGGGGAAAGAAAGAAGGGCCCTGGCTTAAATTAGCATATTAAAGAGCCGATACTGAAGGTGAAAAGGCAGTTTCTGTTGGGCTTGCTTTGTTTTGGGTAAACAGAAGAAACTAGGTAATTTTCAGGGAAGTGGGAAGAGTGAGGAATGTTTCAGAGTTATGGGGGAAAACTGAAAATTACTTTGTTTTGAGCTAAGTTTATGGAAAAACCTGATCTTGGCGCCAAGGTAGCAAAAATTACAGGGAGCTGTTAAGTGGGAGATTTTTGGCGGGATTTGTACTGTCCTTTGTTAGAAAGAATTTACTAAGGCCTGATTTCTAATATTGGTTAAAATAAAGAGAGAGATAGTTACAGCCACTTTTGGGAATTATGGCCAAACGATCCACGCAAAGGGTCAAGTGATTTTGACTGCTCTAAGCGGGCCTTTTTGGCAATAATTTCTTTTCAGGAGAGCACTACACCTTTCTGGTGTGTGCCCCTCCTGAGTGGGATGTGGCAGATACCTAGTGGGGTAAAAGCTGAATGAGAAGCATGAAGGTCTGTCAAAGAACCTGTGATGTTTTATATGGTAGATATTGCAAAAATATAAATAGGACCCTATCAGAGATCCTGTGTTCTCCTTAAGAGACAATTAGAAGATAAAAATCTGTAATATGCAGAGATATAGTAATGTTTTAGACTGAAGTCTGACAACAAGAATTAAAAATAAAAAAAATTTCTAAGTAATAAAAGAATTTCATACTTTGGAAGTATGAAATGAAATTGCAAACTAACGATCAATTGGGACAGATTAAGCAAATTTGATCATTTAAAATAATTCTTATTTTTTATAATTAGATAACTTACCATTAGCTACTATAAGTGTAGAAGAGATTGTTTTTAACATCTGTGCACATGGATATGTAGAAAAGAAATTTGTATTAATAGAAACACCATAGTTACTGTTTAAAAAAATGATTGCTAATGCTAAAAAATGAAACGTTTATATAGAATCATGATTGTCAATTTCTATGTGGAAGTTTTCTATTCACACTAATCAGATTTAGTTTGTTGAGTAATTATTATTTTTACCTTTGCCTTTTCAGATTCAAGGAGAGACAAGTAAAAATAGAAGATGAGTAAAAAGTGGAGTTTATTCTTTGAGATTTACTCCCCTCCAATTCCCTGGCAGAGAATGAAATAAGAATCCCTGGAGTGGCAGAACATGTATCACAACCAGGTGTCCATTAGCTTTCACAGCACTCTCCACTTCAAAGAAAGAAGTAAAACTAGAAAATCATATTGGAAAAAATCTGGAGGACCCCTTCCTAAAGTATTCCTAAATTTATCATATTTGTTGCATCAAACCAAGTTTCTGTGCAATTAAAACCACCAAATTTCTCAACATCAAGAATTAAAATGTTCCATGATAGTTGAAAGCCATCTTAAATCCCTTTCTAAATAAATGAAATAAAATTGTATTTTTCATCTAAAATACGGAATTCTGGTTCAAGCACTTGCCTTTTGCATGCCAATTCTTAATTTTATATCTGACAATGGATAGAGTCCCCTTAGCATTGCCAGAAGTGTCTCTATGTACAGATCCATGAGAAGCATGAGTCAGTATAGAGAAACACCATAAATAGCCCAAAATCCAAAAAGGAAAATAAAATAAGATTTTTTTTAGGAATACATTTTTGTACATGAAAAATAAATACAATCTAATGTGGACCATTACCATATACTAGCAATACCTCAAACATATTCAGAAATATATGTTTAAAATTCATATTTAAATAATCATTATATTATTTCCTAGAACCAGTTATTTTCTCTATATCCTACATAGAAAATAACTTTAATTTATGTGAATTATATTCAATAGTTTTTAGCATTCTTCTGTATGTGACAAATGTTCACCAAAGTTGAGCTTTTTTTAGACAAATAGTATGTAATTACTTTTATCTATACTAATAGGAAATAATTATGGCCTCATAGTAAAACATTTTGTAAATGATGTTTTAATGGATTATAGTAATAGCCACAATTCAAAAATGTCCCCCAAATATAATGTTTTGTGTATTATTTAATCCAAAATTCTTTTCCATTTTGAATAGCTCAATCAATTAAAAATACTCATGAGCCTTGAAAATTCTTTAGAAGAAAAACAAAAACAAATTAATTTCTCATTTTAGTCATTAACCTCCTTTACTTTTCAAACTATTGCATTTAATAGAGATGTATGTGCTCTCATCTAAGCCATAGAGACATTTTAATGCTGCATGAATATTTCTATAATATTTCTGTCTACAGACTATTTTATTATTAAATACAAGGTATGGGCATGCATTTGACTCAATTTTATTTAAATCCTCCTCCTCAACCTCTTCACATTTGACAAAAAATAAAAAATAACTCCCTCTTGTTCCTGCATTATAATCTCTTATTAACATAATGCTAAAATCAACATTAAGGAACTCAATTGTGGCGATGGTGGGTGGAGTAATGGCAATTATATTTGTAAAACTTACCAAGTCAGACAATGGAACTAATTACACATATAGGCTGTGTATTTTTTTGCCAAACTGTGAAGATTATAACAAAGGAAATGTCACTGTCGGGTTCAGTGAATTATATCTCAAATATGAATCTAAGAGCAGAGATACCATTTGATACTTTTAATTTTTCTTTTTGTTCTATGAGTACATGCCTCCAACTTTATACCCTATCTCCCATTACTTTTATAAGTTATAGAGAATTCTACTTTTTCTACCACTCAGTCAACCCCACCAGGGTCCTTGCTTCTTCTTCTTCTTCTTCTTCTTCTTCTTCTTCTTCTTCTTCTTCTTCTTCTTCTTCTTCTTCTTCTTCTTCTTCTTCTTCTTTTTTTTTTTTGGTTTTTCAGGCCACAACTATTTGATGCTCAGGGGTTACTCCTGGCTCAGCGCTCAGAAATTGCCCCTGGCTTGGGGGGGACCATATGGGAAGCTGGGGGATCGAACCTGTCCTTCCTTGGCTAGTGCTTGCAAGGCAGACACCTTACTAGCTCTAGCGCCACTTGCTTCTTATAAATACAATTCAGGAACAGTTATTTTCTATCACATTATACTTTATCCCAATAGTTTGGGTTAATCAGTTCCAGCTATTGATTGATATAGAAAAATCATTATTAAGCAACTTGATAGGTCATTACCTATGAGATCAATTTATTAAATAAAATGTGAGTTTTAGGATAAAAAATTGCTGAGTTACATTAATAAGGGAAAGAAATATGAAACGCAAAATAAAAATGAATGCAGTTCAATTTTACACAAAACTCAGTTTGTGGGAATGCATTCTTGAATCTATTCTCTTGTAAAATTATTTCTTCTATTTTTCCTTTCACTACAATAAGCAGACTATACCAAGTGGCGATTATAAACGTCCCTGGAAAAGAGAGGGAATTGTGTTGACTGTCCTCTATTATATTGTTCAAAAATTAGCCTATTAAGATATAGAACTTTCTCTAATAAATATTTATTCAGAAATTCAGCCCTTGATATTTAAAATTATATTTTATAAATTAAAATAGCTAAATATTAAAATAAAAATTAAACTAAAACTAATTAGATACATTAATGTTTGTGTTTTCAAAGACGTTCCAATTATTTCATAACATTTTTTTAATTGCTTTTATCATAAAGTTAAATGTTTTAATTAATTATAAATAGCTAATAAGGAGGCAATGAGAAATTAAATAAAGTTCAAGATTAATTTATTGCCATAACAAATACATTGCTAATTATATACATGGAACTTTTAATATATTAGGAATGAAATATTTATATACAATATATTTTATTTACATATATATACATGTAGAGTTAATAAGCTAATCTATAAAAAGCTAGGTAAAATCATCAGAGATATTATACAGAGCAAGAAACAAAAAATGTATCTGTAACCAATGGTAAGAGATTGTAAGTTTTTGGTGCTGAAGAAAAACTTCTGTGATGAGCTGTTATCCCAGTACATGGAGGAGATGAAGGCCTTTTGGATATCATGAAAATGAGGACTTCAGATTAAGCTACCAGTGTGAAGTGGAAATGGAGCTAGAGTCAAAAAGGTTCTGGTGACAAGCTTACTCAGAGAGCAAAAGCCTAAAATACAGTAGAAAACATTTTCTGAAAGATTAGGATTCAGTAAGACCCCTGAGAGATACTATACTTCAATGTAAAGACTTTGAGAAGTCTTCTACCTGTAAGTTAAGGAAAGACAACAGGAATATCTTCTGACTGTTGGAAGGAAAATAGCTTCTTATTGCAGTTTCTGTAAAAGATGTTCAATTGATCTGTTATATATTTTACAAATATATGTTGTATTTATTTTGGAACTACACCCAAAAATGCTCAGGGCTAAGTTGTGTCTGGGCTCATAAATCACTCCTTGAAGGACTTAACTGATAATTTGTGGTAGTGAATGCAAGTCCAGATTCTTAATTTCTCTCTTTCAGGACCTATAAGTTTGTATTTTTAACTGAAATCTTTTTGGTGTTTAAATGCCCCATAAAATTAAAATCCTCTAAAATCTTCTGAGAAAAAGAAGCAAAGAGTTTTTTATCAACATCATGATGATCAAAATATCTTTCTGATTTAATGAATATTCTAAACAAGATATTTTATATAAACATCCTAAGATTGGCATGTACTATTTAAATTCCAGCATTTGTAGATAACATTTTCTTATTTAAATGAATGCCTTCAGCATTGAAAACAATGATCAAACTTGCCTTCAGTTTGAAGGATTGAAAGAAAGCAAACATCTTGACCAAGATACAATTTGTATAGTTTTTCCACAAAACTGAGGCAATCGCACATTCAAATATTGCATAGTGATCAAAGTCAATTCATGTGATTCTTCCTAATATGGTTTGTTGTGGAACTCTGCTTTATAGAGTTTTTTTATCAGGTGCATAAAACTTCTAAGTGGTCATTACCAGTTTAGAAAATAATATTTGTAAAGTAGACACGTGAGAGTAGGCAATGTTGTTGATTTTTTAAAGAAGATTGTGGCCTGATAGTTATTTTATTTTTTAATGAATGTTTATTAATAATAACCCTTCTCTTTTTTCCAAACTAAGGCTTTTCCAAATATTCTTTATTATTATAGTACTAGTATCTAGTTCCACTAATTTCATTGTCTAATTTTTCTGACCCGCTTCTTTATGGTTCAGGGCCAATTGTACTTTATACAGGTCACATCTGAAGTTAACATAGAATGGAAATACTTCTCTTTATTCAAACAATTATATAAACCAAATAACTTAATTAAATTTGCATTTTCATTTGTTATGACATTGTGTTCTTATCAGAAAACAGCATTTAAGTTAAGCTCTATGATACAGTCATGGTTTGTATTCCTCAGTCAAGTATTTCAGATTATTTAACCAATTAATAAAGACACTGATAATTATCCAAATATTTTTATGCCCAAACATCTAAACTGTAACTATTTGGAATACCATTTAAGTGTTTCTCTGCAAGATAAAAAGGGAAAACTAGTTCTAGGAAAAAAAAAAAAAAAAAAAAAAAACCGGGCTCTCTCCTTTCATGTACTTGACCTAGATTTAATCCTCTGTAACGCATGGCTTCCTGGAAATGCTGAGAATGGCCTTAAGAACCCCTCAGCACTGACACAGTAGGCCTGATAGACCCAGCACTGCAGGCCTGAAAAGCACTGCAGGCATGAGCAGGCCTAGCATGAAACTAGCAGTTCAGTTGGTCAAATATCACTGACAGTGCCTCTCAGGCCCCTAAATTCCATTGGGAAACCACCCCACTGCTGTGTCACTGAAAAAAAAAATAGCAAATTTGTCTCTCCAAGAAACAAAATAAGTATACATATTATTAAATTGTAAAATTCATTTAAATAATCAGTAGAAGGACAATGCAATAGTACAGGGGGTACGAATTGCCTTTCATTTGACTTACTAGGGTTACCTTCCATGTCCTCCATATGTTTCATCAAGCCCACCAGAAGTGATCCTTGAGGACAAAGCCAAGAGTAAGCCATCTGGTATGGCTTAACTTTTTTAAAAATCAATAAAACGATAATTAATTGGAACTAGAAAATAAACATTTAAAATTCACTAATACAGTATAAGAACCAGGTCCTCAATTCCTTTGGTGCTGCGAAAATTCCCAGACTATCTATTGCAAAATTCTGGAAAAAGAAGCATTTAAATACCATACCCTTTCAACAAGCAAAGCTATTTTCATAGTAGAGTAAATTACTTCTTTACTCAATCATGTTATGACACAATCCATTTCAATGATGAATAGACCAAACAGCAATGCTACTATTGAAACCAAATTTAAAGAAACTAGTTGATTTAAGTTTGTTTGACAGTTTCCCTTGGTATCACTGTGGGTAATAAGACATGTAGATTTCGTATGAAGATGAAGATTTTATTTAAAGAAACCATGCAATTATGATTAATGAGCATGCATAATTTAATGAAAAACAAGTTACTGGGAAAAGTGATTAATAATAGTGTTAATGATAATTAAAACATAGCCCTGACACTGGTAGACTATATATAGTCTTCTGTGCCTAAGTAACTGGAAACAATTTATGCCTAGTAGGAATTGTTGATAAGAGCTTTTAAGGTATGTGATGAACTGGGAATGCAATTACTGTAGTAAAGTTGATCATTATTTGTTAGTGGTTATAATAAGAAATGGTATATAAAAGATTTTATTATGTTTAAATACAATGTTCAGAGACCAATTATTAATTTATTAAAGTATGAATGAAGATTCCATCGTAAATGAAAGGTATACTGTTTCTTTTAAACTTTTAACAAGGAGCATAAAATTGACAGTAAAATTATTTTTGAAGTTACATAAAAATCTGTATTTTATTAATTTATGTTTTATTATAATTGTACCAAAAGCAGAGATTCTTAGGGCATATTCTAGGCTCTGCACACAGTATTCACTTCTGGCAGAATTTGGGGGACTGTATGCAGAGCCAAAGATTAAACCTGGGTTTACTGCCGTACTAGAGAAGTATTTAACCTTTGTACTATCTTACTCTGGTCCAAAAAAAAAAAAAAAAACCTTTTAATGTCATTGTTTGGGGGGTTTCCAAAATACTAATAATAAGCTATTTAAAAGGGTGGGGAGACACTTCTTTTTTTGTTGTTGTTGTTGTTTTTGGGTCACACCCAACCACGCTCAGGGGTACTCCTGGCTCTACGCTCATAAATCGCTGCTGGCAGGCTCTGTGGAGTATATGGGATGCCGGATTCGAACCACCTACCTTCTGCATGCAAGGCAAATGCCTTACCTCTTGCTATCTCTCTGGCTCTGGGGAGACACTACAGATGGGATGGTGTTTTGTCAGTTGTATGTAGCCAAACCAATTTCAATCGCCAGTACATCATATAGTTTCCAGAACGCTGTCAGGAATGATCCCTAAGAACTACCAGGTATAATCTTAAACAATAAATAAGTAAAAAAGAAAAAAAGTTTTCAGGATACTAATAAATAGTGTTAAGGGAATGTGGCTTTTCAAAATATTTTAAAGGTAAAATCAAAATTGTTTCTCTTTTACAGTAGGGGATAATACATTTTTAATCCTCTGATTTCTATTATTAGGTATCAAGTAATTGGTAACATCTTTTTTGTCTATTATCTATTTAATATTCCTAAGTAAAATACATTTGAGTCAAATATTACTCAAACTGAGTAATATTGAGTCAGATTGAGTAATTTGAGTAATTTTAGCCTAATATTCCCAATGTCATAAAAATATTAGGATTTTATATTTTCATTTTTTAGCAGACTAGAGAAACTTTGCTACTATGAGTATAGTATAAAATAGGGGGTGGGGCGCAAAGACCCAGTACATGGTGTAAGGCCTTTGCATATGTGTGACTGATTAAGTTCAATTTCTGGCACCTAATATGGTCCTTTTAGTCCACCAGGAGACATCTCTGAGGCATATACACTGAGCACCACCAGTCTGGTCTGCAAACAAAAACAGAAATAACATAAAATAAATTATACAATTGTGCCTTTATTAAAATGACATTACAATATTTACATTTAAAAATGCATGTGAGACAACAAAATATGATTTTAATTATAATTATTTCACAAATGAGTTTTTACCAGACGCTTACATTTTACATTTTAATAGATGAAATTCTTTTCAGTTATAAAGATTTCAAATAATCTTTTCTTTCTGAATTTAGGAGTATATCTTAAAATAAGTAAAAGGTGTTAAAAAATGCCCAACATTTTACTATACAATAAGTTGTGTAAAAACCTAATGTCTATATTTTTGAATTGAATGTTTTATTCTCTTGCTCATAATATGATTTATTGTAAACTGTATGCCAGTTCTTGTAAAGGTTTTATGCACTTTAATTTGGAATTTTTTATATAAATTTGCACAATCTAAAGCATCATATTCCTTTTCCTAGTAACCCCTAAGATTTAGTCCATGAGTCTCCTTCATGACAACATTATTTGAAACACAACTCAGTTATATTGTGTGCCTCTGTGCAGCAATTTATTTATATGGCTTACTATATTCTTTCTTTGAGTGAATTAGTTCTTATGCATTTCTACATCTCTGGTAGTTGTATGCCTGAGACAGTATTTTTCATTATTTTATGTGTTTGGGGATAATTGGATCAAAAGATCAATGGATATTAAAAGATAAACAAAGAAAAAACATTGTGTAATATTACCAAATAGCTATGAGACATAAATAGCCAATTTAAATTTGCTTGTGGGAAAAAGTAAAGGAATGTATTTTTGGTGCTTTGTCTAGAGAGTCTCAGTTATTTATTTAACACTATTATCATTTGACTTTGGTTTATATGAGAATAACAAAGAGATATGTATACTGATCCCATATCCTGAACTTTTTTGCAAAACAGATATTAAAATTTTACAGTAGGCATCTCTCTGTCTCTCTGTATTTCTCTCTATCTCTGTCAGCCTGTCTGTTTCTCCTCCCAGCCCCCAGCATCAAAACTCCTATCTCAGAATTTTTCAGTAATATTAACATATCTCACCCACAAATAGCCACTTTTCACAAAATCAGATTGGCTTTGTGTAGGTCCA